>NW_025394520.1:0-2708 GCF_016433145.1 Gracilinanus agilis | reverse complement strand
CTTCTCTCTGTTTGATTCATCAACAAATAAAATGATCACCACCACATAGAAGGCAGTCTTCCATATTGATAGATTTACATCTATGATACCTTTCTCAATATATGTGTATATATATATTTATATATATCTACCTATAAATATATAGGTCTATAGATGTATGTGTGTATATATTATCTATAGCTCTCTCTTTAGTGTTTGTATCCCTATTCCACTCCACACCACACACTAATCTCAGAGGAATGTCAGTTGTCCTCTTGGTCCCTTGGTTGAATTGAAATCAAGCTCATTGTTCTCACACATTGAGACTCTTCTTTTTCTCTTTTGGAAACTGGGAGCTATTTTCCCATACTTCAGTCCTGCAGAATCTTGCTGTTCTGAAGATCTTGTAAATGGTTCTCTAATAAAGTCAGTAATATCTTCTAATAATAGAAGATGGTGGCCATCTGGACCAGGTAAGTTGAATGCATTGAGGGTAGTTAAGTGACTTCCTCTATCTTTGCTGTCTTCCTTCAAGGAGACCAATTCTTCAAGTCTCTGGCTGATGGCACAATCATGAACACAGATCCTGGTTTCTGGTTTCTGACTTGTCCTGCTTGTGTGTGTATGTGTGTGTGTGTGTGTGTGTGTGTGTGTGTGTGTGTTTGTGAGAGAGAGACAGAGACAGAGACAGAGAGAGACAGAGAGAAAGAGAGAGAGAGAGAGAGAAAGAGAGAGAGAGAGAGAGACAGAGACAGAGACAGAGACAGAGACAGAGACAGAGACAGAGACAGAGAGTCAGAGAGAAAATTTGGCCCAGCCTCCAGAATTATTGTGTGCAACTGTTGCTTACCACCCTGGCTGCTCTGGTTTCCTTTATGTAGCCACAGAATTGTTAGTGAGGAGTGATGCTATAGATAGTAACCATAGAAAAACAGCTAAGAGAGAGAGCTTTGGAACACCTGACTAGAGCCCATGAAACATCTCTTTTAGGCATCATGGTTTGGCTAGTTTGCATACATGTAAACACACACAACACACATATACATGCATGTTGTTGTTTGTCCTTCATTTTCAAAGAGGGCCAATGACATTCCTGGCTGATGTCTTGATTTGGGAATGAATTTAAGTAATTTAAGTGAGATAGAATTGTATGACATCTTTGTCTCTTTTTCTTCCAGAGTCATTGAAATCTAGTGGCAAGACCAAAGTCAGGACTGAGACAAAAGTCAAGATTAAGTAGTTCTATGTAGTGTAAAGGGGTGGGCCATTCATCAGAAAATATAAATAAAGCCAGAGGATAAGGCAGGATCCCAAAAGATTTTTAAAGGGCAGAATATAAGAAGATGAAATGTAATAGGAGTTATTCCAATAGAATGTAAGCTCTATGAGAGCAGGGACTATTTTCCTTTTGTCTTCATGTTACAAGAGTCTAGCAAAAGATTAATAGTTCCTTGACAAATTCTTTCAGGATTGCATTGGATCAGATTGAAATATATATAAAATCTAAATATTATACTTGTGTAAAATACATACATGCACACATCAACACAATATTTTCTGTAATAATAAAGACCTGGGTATTATAATGGACTGAAAACTTCATAGAAATCAGGAACATGACTTGGCCTTGGCATGACAGTTTAAAAAAAAGTGGTCTCCAACTGCATTAAGTCATAATAATTAACAATATTTCAATAGCATTTAAAGGTTTCACTGACATCTTATGTGAATATTACTGTGATGCA
This sequence comes from Gracilinanus agilis, assembly GCF_016433145.1. Taxonomy (NCBI): domain Eukaryota; kingdom Metazoa; phylum Chordata; class Mammalia; order Didelphimorphia; family Didelphidae; genus Gracilinanus; species Gracilinanus agilis. Next base: position 984 of record NW_025394520.1, on the reverse strand, counting down.
AATGCCATTAATATCCTATTTTCCCAGATAAGCTGACTGAGGCTTGGAGAGAGTGACTTGCCAGGATGTTATTGAGTTTTTTGATCAGGTAAGGTTTGGATTTCATAGACTTTGTGTACTTCTTTGACCCTAAAATTATGGGATTCTCTTCTCAAAACATTTTCTCATGATTAGTTATTGAGGTTGCTATGATAGCAATATCTCCTGTCACTTTGGGTGCTCCCAATCCAAAATCTTCCTGTCACTTGTCTCTTCTTACATGGATACTGTCTTCCTCATCTTCCATTTGATGAAGACCCCAGCACAGCTCAGCAGTATCATGACAGCTAACATGATGCCCAGTGCAAGAATCCAGGGCTTGTTCTTAGTGGTTTTTCTAGGGACTATTAGAAATAAAGAATAGAATGTAAGTGAGTGTGCATTCAATGAAAGAAGTGGGGAGAGAATGGAACTATATACTCTGGGGCCAAGTTTCTTTGGGATGTAATGAGAATGTGTGGCTAAAACACTGACCTGAATACATAGCAGGACTCTTCAGCTCACTATGTTCTATCACACAGGTATAACCTGCACCTGAGTCCTCTGGTGGGAGTTCTAAGGTAACTTTGAGGTAGAAGGTGGAATCCATATTGGGCAGGGTGCCACTGGAACTCTCATTTCCCCAAATCCCCAGCTTCCCATTCTTTTCCCAGTGCATGATGATGGAGCGAGGGTAGAAACCTGTGGCAATGCAGGAGAGAATGATGCTGCCTTCTGGACTGACATGTTGAGACACAGCCACCTCCGGGGCCACTAGGAGGAGAGATCAAGAAAGAAGGTCTCATGTCACAATCTTTAGTCAGTGTTTGATGTTTCCATTATCTTTACCTTCATGAGTACTCTCAGAATCCTTATTGCACCATCTCCTATGATGTTGTACCCAATGGATACATCAGGTCATTGAGAGTAGCTTTTATTTCTGTGTATCTCTGGACACCTCAAAGA
>NW_025394519.1:0-6084 GCF_016433145.1 Gracilinanus agilis | reverse complement strand
AACAGCCAGTTGTTATCTGCCCAGTGGCTCATGCCCCCTTCAACATTGCATCTAGGGCAACTGACAGGTTTGCCCTAAGCCAACATGGCAATATTAAAATCCTATATTACAATATGCCCATTTGTCTTTTGGAAATTTGCAACCTGCAACATTTCCAGATTCCTAAGTTACTAGACTAGAATTCTACACTGACTCTGAGACTAAACTAAACTATTCCCCTTAATCCCTTTAAGTATTCCCCAAACAATAAAAGGTTTTAACTCCTATTCTTAAACTATTTCTATTCTAAACTAAGCTAAGACAGGTTATGGTAAAGACTAAAGGAAAGAAATGGGCATTAAGTTTTACAAAAATTTGAACAGAAAGAAAAAAACAAGATTAAACACAAAACATCAACAGAACAGTTTTAAAGCATGACTTTAGCTAAAATATAAATCTAAGTAATGAACTCTAACTCTGAAATTTTCTATCTTCATGAACTAACAACAAAAGTAATGACTAAGAAAAGGTTTCCTCTAGCAATTTTCTAAAACTAAATACAAACTTTCTAAGTGTTAGTATGTCATGATGTTAATACTCTTATGCCTATGTTAGAAAGTTAGTAAGAATAAGTAAACTTAACATTAGCTAAATGCCCTTTAGTTAAACTAAAGATTCAAACTATGTACAGTATTTAACAAAGAGAATTCTGACCCTGATCTAACTTATCCAAAGTTAACTATTCTCTCCTTGTGTGTTAGTACAACTATCAGTAAGGATTAGTAAACAAGCATATACATATACACATTCTGTAAATTGGAATGTCAGATGGTTTTGAGTGTAGAAGGTGTCTGAACCAAAGAGAAAACTCTTCTCTCATATGGGTGAACTACTATTTACATATGTACATCTGAAGTTTAGAAAATGTCCTATGTGTTGACAATTGTGACCTAACCATGTGTTACATACTTACTCCAGAAGAAATCTTCTGCTAACAGCATGTGCTGTGTGAATGGAATTCTAAGGTGTTTTAGTTGCAGTGAGAATTTTGTGGGCATGTAAGATGTGCTCTTCAAACCTATGGTTCCAATGCTGATCTGATGAACTCCTCTTCATAGCACTGTTGTATAAGACACACTGGTTGTGTAGTCACGTTGAAGTTGTCATTGTAGTCCTCAATGCTGATTTCCTCGTGATGATCTGCAAAGTCAGCAATGTCTCCATTGTGATGTTTGATGTTACCACACACTTTTGTCAACTTGAACTGTAACCATTGTGCAGTTGTGTTGACTTGTGTTGTGATAAATTGTGTGTCCATATAACTTTTGATGAATCTTCTTCTTTCTTGACATAGTTAAACAAAGTTGATCAAAGTCTATTGTGATATTATTTATGACTTTATCAATTAGTCATCGATGTCACTTTCTAGATCTTGAATTGATTGAAGTTCTGATGTTTCTTCTTCTGCAACTGATTCTTCTTCTCTACTATGATAGTCTATGATGTTTTTCCTGGGTGATTGTAATTAGATGTTAAATAATTATTTTGATGGTGATGTAACATTTGGCTGCTTCCTGACTCTTGTATTGATTTGGGCTCATATGTAAATTGTTGGAAAGCTATAATCTGATCTTTTGGTTGTGGTTTTGATATGGTCTTGTTGCTTGGCTGGTTTATTGGTGCTAACTGGTCTTTGTGCTGTATTGTGACTGGGATTTGATGTTGGGACGTATCTTTAGCTGGCTTGACATGAGTGACATGGAACCATGGATCCCTCCCCTTAATTTTGATTGCACTAGGGGTCAAGATTATTTGTGATGGTCCATGCCACTTAGGTTCTAACAAAGACTTCCTATTAAAGTTTCTTAAGTAGACATAATCTCCAGGCTGGAAGTTGTGTATACTGAAATCAAAGGGTACTCTTTGATGTATCAAAGCCAACTTATGAAGCTGATCTAAGCATTCTTTGAGAAACTTAATGTACTCATAGAGTCTGCATTCCATACCCAGATGTGATAGATTATGGATGCTTTGAGGTGATTGTCCATGGTAAGGTGGATGTCCCCATATAACATCTCAAAAGGTGACAAATGAGTAATGCTATTGGGGCTGGCACCTATGATGGAATAATTCCAAAGGCAATGCATCTGGCCATTTCAAATGTGATTCAGCACAAATTTTAGCCACTAGGGTCTTCAAAGATCTATTGACTCGTTCAATCTTTCCACTTGACTGAGGTCGATATACAGAATGTAGATGTTGTTTTACACACTGGCTGAAACACTATGTGTGAAGTGTGAACCACTGTCAGATGCAATATGTAGTGGAATAGAGAACCTTGGAATTAGCTCCCTCAGCAAAACTTTCACTACAAAAGCTTCTGGCCACTTTGTTAATCTATCAACGATTACTAGTGCATACCTGTAGCCCTTGCACCTTGGCATGGTTATGTAATCGATTTGTATGCATTCAAATGGTGTAAAGGCCAATCGTTTGCCTCCCAAGCTGTGGATTTTAGTAACAGCTTGATTGAACTGCATACAAATTCTTCACCTCTGACAAATTCTCATTGCAACTTCATATATCCCTTTTGTGTTCCAATACCTAACTATACAGTCTGCCAGGCCCAGACTTCCACAATGCCCTTTTTGATGTAAAGCATTGCAAAAAGTAAAATACAGGGCTCTGGGCAACATAGGTTTTCCATTTTCCCCTAACAAAACTCCATTAGCTAAGTATGCAACATGATGTTTCTTCCAATCCTTCACTTCCTTTGGGGAGTAGGCATTTTTGAGATCAACTTCATCTACCAAAGACAAGTTCAGAACTGAAATTGGTCCATACCTCACCCCAAATTTGGCTGTAATGTCTGCTCTTCTATTCCTTGATTCTACTGGCCCTTGTAGTCTACTATGGGCTTTGCAAAGAATTACTGAAACTTGAGCTGGTAATTGGATCGCTTGCAACAGCTCATTTATTAGACTGCCATACGCAGTTTACTTGCCATTAGAAGTTATGAAACTTCTGTTTTTCCAGAGTTCACTGGAATAATGTACCACTCCAAAAGTGTAATTCAAGTCTGTATAAATGTTGACTCTTATTTTTGGCTAACTGGAGAGCACAAATCAAACCCAATAACTCTGCCCCTTGAGCACTCATGGTAGAGGTAAGGGATGAGTACCAAAGAGTTTCAGAGGCTGTCACTACTGCTACACCAGTAAATCTCTGATTGTCTACTAAGTAAGAAGACCCATCTATAAAGACAGGAGTTTGAAATTTTGATGACTCCAAGCAAGATTGCTCCTACAAACAAGCCATTGCATATTCCTGCATAGTCTCTTTGCTTCACATCCCATCCCTTTGTGGTGGAATGTGTAAGCAGACCCCTTTTATAGTCATCCTCAACTGTCCCATAAATCGCTTTGTGCATCTGCATTATGTCTACCCATTACTGGTCTTCTGCCACAGAAATATCATTGTTTTCTGTGCAGCTTGCTACAGACATATACTCTCCCTTGCCCAGTCTTTCAGAAACATCTACTAGTCCTAGACTTGAGATACACGTGTCATCATTATTATTCCAGTCAGTCAGTTTTGACCCTGAAGCCTCGATTCATAAGTTCTTCAGGATTTCACTTTGCACTAGATATCTTTCCATCTGATCTAAAGATGGGGATTGGCTAAACTTCTTGCAGGTGTGGATGTAACACTGTTCATTGTGCTTAGTACCCTCTATTCTTCCAGATTTGTTTGATCATCTGGAATTGTAATAGGTATTCTTGGTGTTTCTGTCCCTTTGGCTTGAGGTGTTGTTGTCCTTGCCAAAGTCAATTTGTTGCTTGAACCTACATTGACGGACCATATGACTTAACCGTCCACATATATAGCATCTGTGAGAGAAACTTTTTGCATTGTTATTGCTAGCAGGTTGCCTGGACTGACTATACCCCGTGCTGGCTTAGAGAGCAAAGTTCTTTATCTCTTCAATTTCTTTATATTTTCTAGCCTACTTTAGCTGCTTTTTAAGGTCAGCTATTATTGAATCTTTCTCTGAATCACTCTGTCTAGCTGTTCTAATATCTTTCTGCTTTGAGTCATGGATATATGACACGTGTTGCCTAATCTCCTCTAGAGGCAATGACTCCCATTGGGGATAGCTCTGCCTAAAGTATGTTTCAATTGGCAGTGAAGCACCTTTCACAAACTGCCTCCTAATGTGGTAAATTGTCTCCGGGGAATGGATATCTCTTAGGCCTAGGATTGTTAATGCAGCTTCCATCACTCTATCGAGGAAACTACTAGGATGTTCTTCCTCCCCTGCTTGAGTCTTTCAAACTTCAGCAAAGAATTAGGATGCTTAGCATGGAGACTCATTGCTTCCAGCAAGTCTGTCCTGCATTGTACTAAATATCTCATGTTGGCATGAGATGTTAATTCCAAATCATGATGTACTGTGGGCCAAGTAGTCAAATTTGGGTTCTTGGATGTCTCTGCTAGAAATTTTTCTTTTTCTGAGGGTGGATAAAATTCCCCCAGAAGAAATTCCACATCGTCAAAGCTCGGGTTGAATAAAGTAAATACCCATTTCATTTCTTTTATTGATTTGAAAGACGATGTGTAGAATTTTGGAAAACGTCTTTGTAGCACTTCCAAATCATTAGGGGTAAAAGCTTTATATGACTTGACATGCATGATGCCCTCCCCAGGTTGCAAAATAGTCCTATCGACTATTGGGAGAACAGAGACAATAGTTTCAGTTCCTATGGCCTTATCTTGAGTTGGTATTTTATTTACAGACCCAGTGTCCCTAGCCTTTGTTGTAGTTCCCAAATACTTTGATTCCACAATCTTCAATTGGAGAATGTGTGTGCACCTAATTCTTTTCCATCCCTTATTTGTTTGAGCACCAGTTTTGGTGTTAGATGTCATACCAAAGAGCAGCCAAAGATGGGAAACAACTTTTTTTAAAAACACAAAACCTTGAAAAGTTGCAAAAATGATTGTCATACCCATAGGGACAAAAAAAAATGAACTCAGCCAGTGTAACCGCACACCATTTATAATAGTCATAGAGCTCCAGAACATGGTAAATGAATTGGGGGACCTTCCTAAAGCAAAAATCTATGGCTCCCTGCATCCCTTGTCCAACGTACCAACGAAAAGCTGGTGACACTGAAAACCATACGTGCCATGGCCATTTTACAGTGTTATTATTATTGTAGGTCCTTTGCCTAAGCTGTGCTCACCAACTGTAATGATTAACATGGGTCATCAGGGGCCTTGAGCTGGTAACAGGCTAACAGGAGGATAGTGCTGGTTGCTAGAATGGAGTGAGCAACTCAGTTGGGCTTGCAACTTGTTTATGGAAGTACAAGGATCCAAACCCTGGGAACTGAGTGCCCAGTGAAACCTCACTGCTACCTACCAGGCTCCTTTAAGATGTCAGGCAGCTGGCCCCTCCCTGCTGAGGAAACAGCCTCCTATTGGTTAATGGCAGACTGGCAGGAAGTGGATGTAGAGCTTCCTGCCCCTCTGCAATGGAGCTACTTCCAGCCCTAACTGCTCAGAATCTCTGCCTGTTTCCTCTCCTCCTAGCCTTTGATGAAAGGGAAATAACTACAGGATTCACTAGTTAAGGCTATGGGATTTATTGGTAACTGGGGAAGGAATAAGGCAATGGTAAGAGGGCTTGATAATACTAAAATATGTCATTATGGATTATCTGGCTAAGCTGGTAGAAGGTCCTTGTAAGGTCTAGCCTCACCAAGGGCAGACAGCCCTGGGCCCCAGAGTGAAGCAGTTTCTGGTTAGGAAATTGAGTTGATCTAATAGCTAATTTTGTAGATAATGATAAATAATAATATTGAGGAGCTCTTGAAGATTTGGTCCTAAAATCCTAGCTACCCACATTCTCACTCCCAACCACCCTCTTCTAATCCCACCACCCTTTTCTCCCACCTCCTGAGCCTAGGGGAAGGGGTAGATGAGTGGTCAGGATGAAGTCGGGTCAGGGAAGAACCCAGCCCTGGGTTTCCAGAGCTTTTTATACTCTCAGCTCAACAGCCAGTTGTTATCTGCCCAGTGGCTCATGCCCCCTTCAACATT
>NW_025394518.1:0-1265 GCF_016433145.1 Gracilinanus agilis | reverse complement strand
TTATAATTATTTAGAATTATTATATATAATTATATACTAAACATAATCATATATTATAATGACAAATTATTATATGCAAGTATGTAAAATAACACTATATTATATATTTTAATCACAAAAATATAAAATTACAAAAGTATAGAAAAATAAGCAATAAATTTGACAAATTAAAAACAAATAAAATTATGTAACAGCACATATTATATAAACATATAATAACATTATAGAACATATAACACATATATAACAGACTATGTGGTATTCTATGATATAATATATAATGTGTTTCTATTTTGGACACATACACATTACATTATACAATGTGTGTCACACCATGCATATGTGTAAAATATATGTAATACATTTATATATGTAAATACATAACTATATATAAATACATAAAATATATTTCTATATACATTAGTGACTTTTTTTTTTAACCCTTATCTTCCATCTTGGAGTCAATACTGTGTATTGGCTCCAAGGCAGAAGAGTGGTAAGGGTAGGCAATGGGGGTCAAGTGACTTGCCCAGGGTCACACAGCTAGGAAGTGTCTGAGGCCGGATTTGAACCCAGGCCCTCCTGTCTCTAGGCCTGGCTCTCGATCCACAGAGCCAGCCAGCCAGCTACCCATTAGCAGTTTTAGTGGAACGATAACAAGGTCCGAAGACACTCAAGACGAGAGCGGAAGGGGAGCGAGTGAAGGCACCCTCTGGAGATGGCCTTTCCGAGTTCAGCTATAAAGAAAAGACTATATAAAAATATCTTTCTAGACATATATATATGGGGCCCAGGACTTCCTCTCTCCAGGACCTCCTTGGAGCTGCCTCACCTCCTCATAGCCTCTAACGTACTTCCCGGGCCCGGAAGCGGAGCAGAGCGGGGCTAGCGGCTGAGGCGCGACAACCCCGCCCACAGCCAGGTCTCGCGAGATCGCGGCTGGAGGACTCAGACACGGGCCTGTCCAACTTCCTCATCTTAGAGAGGAGAGACCCGAAGCCCAGGAAGACCAAGTTATTTCCCAGGTGTCTCTCGCTATTGTTTATCTGTTTGAATGTGGAATTCGCTTGTGTGTTCACGTCCCATCATCCCTTTAGAATGGAAACGCCTGGAGGACAGCGTCTGTTTTCATTGCTGTGTTTGTATGACCAGTCCCTGGCACGTAGTAGGTGCTCAATAAGGGCTCCTTGGAGGAAGGAAGAAGGAAGGAAGGGAGGGAGGGAGGAAGGAAGGAAGGAAGGAAGGAAGGGAGGAAGGAAGGAAGG
>NW_025394517.1:0-2447 GCF_016433145.1 Gracilinanus agilis | reverse complement strand
GAGAAGAAAATTCAATGAATCTTCCAGAACCATCACACGCCTTGGGTCACAGGAGCCTTTCTGGGCCGCAGTGGTTTGGGGAGCTTCCAGTTGGCATAAATCTTCAAAGGATCAAACAGCCCCTGAACCCACCAGGGTTGTTTTCCTGTGATCTCCTCAGGCTGGCTGAAGACTCACTATTTTCCTGCAGGGCTTTCCTAGATAGCTACACAGACCTAAAGCTTTTACTCTTCCAACAGAAGTCTTCAATATCATTCATTGCTATAATATTCTTTATTTTAGATTTTATTTTTCATTTTTTCCCAGAGTTACATGATTCTTATTCTCTTCCTCCCATCTTCCCTTCCCCCTCCTGGAGCTGACAAGCAGTTCCTCTGGGTTCTACCTGTATTATCACTCAAAACCTATTTCCCTATTATTCATTTTGGTAATGCAGTAATCTTTTAAAAACAAAACCCCCTAATCATAGATATATACATAGAAACAAGTGATAGTTTTTTTTCCTTCTGGATTTTTACTCCCCATATTCTTTTTCTACTATAATATTTTAATACACTAAACTACATCCCTCCCAATATTGTGGCCAATATTTGACTATTAAGCTTGAAATCTTATAGACAATTACTAGAATAACTGGGAGTAACTTGTAAAATTTGTAACTGTGGTTACTTCTCTAAAGAACTGTATGTGATCGCTTGGCTCATGATCAATAATATAAAGGCAATAAAACAATTTTCCTCTCAATGTGGATGAGATAAATTGTAGGAAATGAAAAAAAGAATATGAGGCAATCAAGTTTTCTTGCAGAAGGTGAGATTTTCATCCAGACCTGAAGGAATCCAGTGTACTCGGGAGACAGAAGCTAGTGGGGATAGTAGTGAAAGCTGGGGTGGAGGCTGAAGAACATGGGAAAATGGAAGGTTAAGAGTGGGAGAGTATTGTGTGAGGAACAAGAAAGATTCCAGTGTTACTGTTTTCATAGAGTATGGAATGAAATAAGGGAAAAAGGAAAGAGAGTGAAGGGGAAGCTATCAGGGTGACCAGCCTCATAGGTGGCTACCCAGGTGAAATATCAAGCCCTGGGGGTGGTTTTGATGCCTGGGAGAAGTCTAGACTATAAAGGGCTCATTCTGGTGACTGGCATTCCAGATAATAGAGGGCAGAGCTTGAGGGAGAAAGTCTGGCAGGGTCCTCAGGTCCTGGCCTCGTGTGTTATTAGTAGACAGCTATGATCTTGGAACTTCAGAAGCAGGGCTGGTGGACTACAAGGAACCACCCAGAGTAGACAAGTTCCAGACAAAAATCTGTCTACTTTCCTTGGGACTCTGTGCATTCTTCCCTTTGAGCCCAGGTTTCTCTGCTTTCCTTTGGGGCCAAAATCTTTCTACCTTCAGCTTCTCGCTAGATCTGAATGAGGGCTGGTGACTTCCCTTTCCACTGGACCTTGTCTTTCCTATCTGAACTCTTTGAATATCCTTCAGGTATGTTAGGAACAATTCTGCCTCCCAAACTTGCCTCCAGGGACTGCTCTTTGTCCCTGCTACTGTTGTGGGAGAGGGAATGCTACTTTTGGCCCAAAGAATTATTGCTCAGATCCATTCCTTCCAAGACATGAAGGTGTCTATTGAAGGATGTTATACATAATATAGTCATACGGATGGAAAAAGCCATTGCAGGGGGCAGAATAACCAGTGGATGGGTGTAGAGGACAGTAAAATGACACCAGTAGGATTTCAGGTTTCTTGATTGTATTGAGGGTCTGGGGAATTGTGTCTTCCCATGTTAGGAAACTCAGCCTTTCCTCAGACTATTCCTCCCATGGATGTCCATGGGGCATTTCAGGCTGAAAAATAGGGTCAGGAAGGGGTAAAATGGAAGAGTTTCTAATACCAAATATACCCTGTGTTATCCGTGTAGCAGATTGGAAAAGTAGGCAAGCCTACCAAGAAACATGTTACTGTCAGATCTGGCCACTGCTTGGTCATTTATTCCTCAGTCAGCCCCTTAGCTTCTTCTCTTGACCCTTGATCCCCAGGTTTCCATAGTTACAGGACTAGACTTAGATCCTTTGCTTTTCATAAAAAAACTGTTTTTGGAAATTAATGTTGAATTGTGATATTTTTGAGGAATAAATTTCCCTTTTGCCTGGCTAAAGTTAGAGGTGTCCTCTTCATCCCAAGTTATGAAACTAAGGAGGAACTCCCATCTTTTGTTCAGCTCAAAGGATTAAGGACAGGTGTGGCAAGCCATGGTGAACCTTGACACATTCTGAGAGTATGATAGGCCATCCACAAGGCTGGGGAAAGCTTGGACAAGAAACTGGTTTTGCTGTGGTGAAGTAATGAGGGAGGAATTGAGGTCTCCCATATCTCCCTCCTCGGTAGCCATTTATGAATCTGAGATCTCAAGGAATGGACTGAGTGGTGAGCTCACCAGGAAAAAAAAAA
>NW_025394516.1:11919-21121 GCF_016433145.1 Gracilinanus agilis | reverse complement strand
GTAAAAAGAAATTCCTGGCATAACCAAAAGGGAAAATGACAAATATTGGAGTGGTTATGGGATAACAGACACATTTATGCACTCTTGGTTGATCTGTGTATGAGTATAATCATCCTGGAAAGTAATTTGAAATAATATACAAAAGATACTAAATACTGCATATGCTTTGAACCTCTGCTGAGTCTCTAACAGAAATCAAAAAAAGAGGAAAAGGTACTGTATGTTTAACATATGTGTATGTAGTAACTTGTTTCTTTGAAAGTGAAAAGCTGGAAAAGAAGGAGATAGCTATATAAAAATTGAGGAATTGTTGAATAAGTTGTGTTTGACTACTATTATGTGCTGAGATGGAAAGTAGATAATTGATTTTTTAAAAGATGTTGAAAGACAATATGAATTTACACTTACTAAAATAGGAGAACTAGAAGAAAAAATTATATTTTAAATCAATTTTATAATAATGAATAATCCTGAGCAGTTTTATAAAGTAATGAAGAATTAAAGCAGAACAGAAGAATAGCTTATACAGTGACAACAATTGTAAACTATAAAAACAATCTTCAAAGTTGTAAGAATTATGATCAATTCAATAATCCATCATGATTCCAGATGACTGATGGTGAAAATATCTATCCATTATAGTTTAGTCATGGATTTAGGGGTTAGAATGAGACTTTTTTCTATGCCAATATTGGGGAAATGATTTTTCTTGACTATTTATATTTGTTACAAGAAATATGTTTTTGTTTTCTTTTTCCAATGGGGTTAGGGTTAAAGAGGGGAAAAGTAGATTTCCTCTATTTTTTTTAAACCCTTACCTTCCATCTTGGAGTCAAGTATTGACTCCAGGGCAGAAGAGTGGTAAGGGCTAGGCAATGGAGGTTAAGTGACTTGCCCAGCATCACACAGCTAGGAAGTGTCTGAGGCCAGATTTGAACCTAAGACCTCCCGTCTCTAGGCCTGGCTCTCAATCCACTGAGCCAGAAAGCTTCCCCCAATTTTTTTTTTTAAATAAAGAGTTGAGGGAATACTAGAAAGGTTTCAGATGAGTTAACTGTATTATTAGTTTTACTTGACTACTTTATTTTGTTTCAGGAAATATTTCACAAAATAGGAGTAATCTATAAATGTAAATAATGTAAAAACAAAACATCAATAAAATTGAAAATGGCAAAAAAAAATTCCCAATAAAGTCTTCAAGAAGAATGTCACAGTCCTCTTTAATCTTCCAGCTTTCCCTTTGTGATTATTTCTAATATCATTTGCATATATCCCTTTTGTTTATAGGTGTTTTTTGTTTGTTTATATGCTAACACTCCCATTCGACTTAGTTATTTGAGAGCAGAAACTCAGTATTTTGTGTTTTAACTTTCTTTGTATCCTTAGCCCTTAGCTAGTGCCTGGCACACAGTAGATACTTAATAAATAAATGCTTCTTGACTTGACCAAGCCCATACAAAGCAACTTCATGGGGAACAGCTAGGCAGCTCAATGTTTTGAGAGCCAGGCCTAGAGATGGGAAGTCCCAGGTTCAAATTTGGCCTCAGACACTTCATACCTGGGCAAGCCATTTAACTCTCATTGCCTAGTCCTTACTGCTCTTCTGCCTTAGAACCAATACATAGTATTGATTCTAAGATGGAAAGTGAGGGTTTAATTAAAAAAAAAAAAAAAGGAAGCTTCATAGGTAGAAAGCACTAACAATTATGGGACAAAGGCAAATCTCATGCAGTCACTGTGGCACCAGAAACTGAGGTTGAGTAAATGAATTTTAAACCAAGGAATGAATGCATATGCAAAAACATGAAGAAGAAAATGGAATGTCATGTAGTTAGTAGGTCAGTTTGTCTAGAATAGATAGCAGTGAAGGGGGTAGAAATATTTAAAAATGGAAAATAAAGGCAGGAGAACTTTACATGTCAGGCTTAAGATTTTAAATTTTATTCTAGAGGCAATAAGAAGCCACTGAAAGTTTTTGAACAGAGGACATGTTCAGATCTGTGGTTATTTTAGAATTTTCATACAACTCAGGATTCACTTTCTGAGGTTTCAGTTCAACCATGAATTTGAAAGGAAGGAGGGAGGCAGGAAATGTAACAATAATGAGAACCAAGAAACCAATGTTGTGATAGAATGGGAGAGAGAGAGAAAGACTATGTTGTGAGACTCTCTTCTAGCTCTCCCCTCCTGACAGATATACTCTGGGAGGCCTCAAGGAGGTGTCACCCTAAAACTGGGTGACCTGGATGGTTGTGCCACCCCACAGGAGTTGGGCTCAAGTCTTCCCTATAAGATGAGGTATGGGGTACCCCAATCCAATTCTGAATGAGGGTAGATTCACACAAGCCTCCCCCGAGGGCAGTCAACTTCACAGTAGGTGGTCTGGCTTCAAGATGGAGGCAGTCAGACCAAGCTGTGGTTCCCTTCCCCTTCTTTGTCTCTCAGGCACTCTGGAATGCTATCTGACTAATGAATGGCTTTTATTATTCACAACTTAGGGGTTAGGGAAAGGGGTGAAGGGCAGAGGGATTTTGAGGTGCCCTCTTCTCTATTTCTATGGGATCTGTCACTTGGGTGGGAATATTTGGGGTTCCCACTCCCAAGCTTCTTCCCTCACCTCTTCTCCTTCTGTTTCTATTTCTATTTCTATCCTTTCTATAACTGTAAGTTAGACTGGAAAGGGTCTCTCAGCAAGGTTGGGTAATGGGGGAAAGAGACTAAAAGATCCCTCCCAAAATGAAGTCCAAAAACTTAGCTAACTCGATGATTGAAGTCTTGCTGGGTGAGATGCAATGGAATCTTTCACTGTCCAAAGAAAGATCCTCAGGAAGCCCTCAGGACTATATCCAAATTGGGATGTCCTCTGCCAGATCCCGTCCTCTTCCTTCCTCCTCCAGACAATTACTCAAAATCCTACCTGGTCTCAGCTGTCACCAACTGTCACTAACTGCCAGTCACTCCTTCTCTGGCTCCTTTTGTCTCATCCCCTTGCATAAATCCCATCCTTACAGAAAGAGGCTCTTGTTGGATGAGGGACAGCTCAAGGACATGTGGAGGCCAGCGACAGACACCTGGTCCTGAAGCATAGAGAGATGTAAGATACTGGTAGGATTCCTCTCTCTGTGCCAAAGGTCCACACACTTTCATTTGAGGGATTTATTTTTTATTTATTTATTTTTGCGGGTGTTGTGGGAGGCCATGGCATGCCAAGTTGAGGGGCAAGATTAGAGAGAGTTTCAGCCATTCACTGAGAGTCTTGGAATGTATCTCCCACAGATAAGGAGGACAACTATACCAGAATGACTATGCTGTGATTTTCATTGAAATTAAACAAATTTTAAGTCTTTAGATGCATGGATTAATTAAAATTTCCTACTAACTTATCTTTTCCAGTGTTACAAAATTTGCTGAAAGTCCTTCCTTAAGAATAGTCATAGGTACTTGTTCGAATCATCACAGTTTTCAAAGCCAAAACACAGAGGTTTCAACACTATGAAAGTAAAAATCCTTCTTGCCAAATATCTTATCCGTAAGTTGCAGAAAAAATAGTTCAATTTGCATTCTGCAAACTAGAAAAAAGCCAACCTATTTAGTACAGTTCTGCTGCAATGAAAACCACCCAGAAGTTTTTCAAGTAAAAGCATAAAGAGTTACTTTGGCATCATAAAGAAATAATGGAAAGGGAAAATTTACAAATGGTGCCAAACACTATTTTAATTGTTTCCCATCTTTTCGTTTTAATACAGATCAAATAAAAGAAATTCTAATTCCTTTCATATCATGAAAAATATTTTTTATAAACAATTAAGTATGAAAGTATCTCAGGCTCACAAGTAATAAACAAACCTCTTCACATATCACACAGTTATATAGTAGATATATCTGGCAAATGAAAATTATCTAGTATTTTAGGAGGAAAAGCCAGACGGGGAAAATGTTTAAAATACATGGTCACTGAAATACTCTCACTCTCATATTTCCTGTCTTATCCTTACTTTTGTATTATTATGTAGAGTAGTAGAAGAATTACATTTACCTAAGTATAGTCTTGTCTTCTGAGAGCAAAAGAGGAGGCAACTAATAAGGCCTGGTCTAATCAAGAAGTTTGACAATATTGACAAAATTGACATATTACAAAAGACTAGATTTCTAGTTTTATTGAGAAATAGTTACTACACTTCTTCCATCAACTGAATCAGTTACAGTATATATAGGACAGAAAAAAACACTTATGCACTTAAAAATTTTGAGAGGGGCAGCTGGGTAGCTCAGTGGATTGAGAAACAGGCCTAGAGATGGGAGGTCCTAGGTTCAAATGCGGCCTCAGACACTTCCCAGCTGTGTGACCCTGAGCAAGTCACTTGACCACTATTGCCCTCCCTTACCACTCTTCCACCAAGGAGCCAATACACAGAACTTAAAGGTTAACAAAAACAAAAACAAAAACAAAAATTTTGAGAAACTCTTAAATTTATGGCAGAGTCCTTTCTGCTAAGCACAAAGAAATATCATAAATACTCCTTGCTCAATGCCTTAAAACAAAGCATTCTCTTCTTCAGTTGGGTACCTGGTCCCATATACATCATTAACATTTTGCAGGGGCTTGATATTTCTACCCTGAGTGTTCTTCTATGGAGAAGATGGGATTTGCATTGATCTGGAAAAGACAACTATAATATGAATAAAAAGGTTGGGTAAGGGAATAGAACAATCTAGGAAGGCAAAAAGGCAAAAAACAAAGGTATGGATATAAGAATAATCACAGCATGTTCAGGGGACAATTGGACCAGTCTTCAGAAAGCCAAAGGATTTCTGTTATCAAATATACTACACTTGATCTTAGTCAAAAGGCTGAGAAGACTATAATCAAATATAAGGACAAAAAAGTTAAAGAAAGAGGATAGAGGGACAGATCCAAGGATATAAAAAAGTAGACCTCAAAAGGTATAGTAGCTATTAAAAAAGGGATCGAGAGATCTCTTTGTCATAAAATTAACATCTCTCTGTTTATGGAGATTATTTATTATGAATAGTGTATGTGTATAACTTGCCCTCCAATAGGTATGACTGGAGATGGACAGTTCTGTTCTATTAGCTACATACTGGGAGGGAAATATGACTTGATTAAAAGGGAGAATGGCTGGTATGATGCTATAAATACTTGCTATAAAAGATTTCAAGATTTGGTCCCAGGGATATTCTTGATAGTAACAAATAGAGAAAGGAATTCTGGAGAGTTGATACTTTTGAAAGTCATTCTATTTCTGGGAAGCATTCTATCTCTCAGAGTTCTTAAAATTCTAGAGATTGATAGAAAGAGCCTTCTCTGGTTAAGATTGTTCCCTTTCTCCTTCCTTGAGCTGAGATAGTTTCTCTTAATGCTCTCTGCTGCCTCACTGGCTCTAATGTATGGGTTCTAGGTCAGAACAAAAAATAAAACTGAATTTTATCATTGGGTAGAGACTTTCTAGGACCAAGATGAATAATTGGAACAGGGTAGATGACCTATAAGCTATACCAACCTGACCAACAAATATACAGTTATGCTTTGATGGATATGGTTTCATTAATATGTGTGATCTCTCCATTGATACAGGTCAACGACAGTTCCTTCACACTCACTCACATCTTCTTATTTTATGAATTCCCACAAATCCTTCATAAAAGCATATCCAATATGCTAGAACCTACCTTTTGGTTCTTGTACTATCTTGGAAGTAGTTTGTGACTGTCTTACAATGAAACTTAAGAAAATTTCTTCCTTTAAAAAAGGTTGACCAAATTGAGGAAGGGCAGAGGAAAAGTAGTTCACATCTTAGTTAAACTAGTGAAGTGAATCAGTGCATTGTAGATGTCATGTATGGGATTGATAGTGGCTTTCCAAATTCCCTGAGAGAAGCTAGAGGAGTTGGATATGGACACAGGTGAAAACTCAGTAGGGAAAAAGGCTTTTGGTGTCATCTGTCATTGCTGAGTTCTTCTGACCTGGCTTTTCCTTCACATTCCTTCATCAGGCATTGCTGTTTGAAGATAATTTGGGTTTCAAAGACATCATAGAGTGAATGACCTCCCCTCACCCCCGAGTCTATTCTGCATTATAATGCTTGCAAAGGTTACATCAAAAGCAGTTTTTACCAAAATTCAGGCTAGCTGGGTGAACAGAAAAATGCTTACAGCTGGACCTAATTATATTGTGTGTGTGGTTTATTTATAGATTTGTTGTTATTGCCAGTTAGCTTGATTTCTTTTTGTTTTTGCTGAAATCCTTTGGTGTCCTTCCTAGTTAAGGGTGCTTTTTCTTCTACAGCTCAGTGTGCTATAGCAAAATGTTTCAATCTTAAAGATCTTATCTAGAAACTGAACATTTTAGATAGAAAAATTTACTTAATTTTAGCAAAAATTATAAATGGATCTGCATTTAGTTATTATTTTCTTTGTCCACTCCTTGAAGAACCTGTTTTCTGACTTTCAAATCTGAACTCTTTGGAAATGGGAGTGGGGAGAAAGGAAAAAATTATTCAAGGGTATCCCTCAATTAAGATGACATTCTCACCAATAAAAGGATAAAAGTTTTCTGTTGTGTTCTAATTTGGGTTGACAACAAGATTATTTTAAAACTGCTGCATCCTTCCTCATCCAGGGTTTTATTTTTTATTAAAGTTCATCTTCCTTATTAGTTCCAAAGCAATAATTACAAATTGCTTGGCAGAAATTAAATACACACATACATCACCAAAAATAAATGGCTCTTACTCTTGGGCACATATGATTCAACATAATGAGCCTATAAAGTATATGGTCCCATATTTCTGCCATTTGATCTCTATACCATAAAAAAATAAAATAATTTACTTTCATTTTCCACAATAAAATAAAAAAATAACTCTCCTCTGGATCCCATTCTGAAACCACCTGAAACCACACACATAATCATTTATGTTCTCGAATATGGTTATTATGTCACTTCTAAATATTTTCTTCTCTAGGGTAACTATCCAGTTTTTTTTTTTAAATTATGGAATAATACCAAGGCCTGTCACCATCCAGGGTCACCTTTCTCTGGACACTCTTTAGATAATCAATGTTTGTCATTCCTAAAATGTGGTGGCCAAAATAGAACACAATATTTCAAGTAGGGTCTGATAAGGCAAAGTACGACATTATCAACCTCTTAATTACAGGACACTATTTCCCTTAATAAAATCTAAATTACATTCTTATGGCTTCAGTGGTCATATATATATGCATATGTACATATGATTCATAAATATATCTACTTGTAACTTATCCCAGAGAGGCTGATGTGATTTATTTATCTAAACATCCCACCAGTACTTCAAACTAAGCCCCAAACAGAATTTATCACATGCTTGCACTCAAATAGCTTACCCATTAGTAAGAAAGAGAGTATACACTTATGTAGCTTTATGGCAAGGAAATACAAAATAGATATAAAGTAACCTTACAGGTGGAGCCACTGGAACGCAAAAAGACCAGCAAAGAACTCTTTCAGAAGATGATTCTTAAGATGTGTCTTTAAGGAAATTAGGGGTTCCAAGAGGTAGAGGCTAGGATGGAGAGCTTTATAGAAATAGGGAATACCTCATGCAAAAATACTGAGATAGGGTCATGTGTGAGGAACTATAGAAAGACAAATGTGTTTGGATCAAAGAATGCATGGAGAAAAAATTTAAAATAAGGTTAGATATATAAACTATGACTAGATGTTAAAAAACTTTACATATTTTCTCATGGCTTATGATTCCATTTATTTTCCTCTTTAAATAGTGTATATTTGATTTTGGAAGTTACAGGCAGAAGTGTGCTGGATAATATTTAAAAAATGACTTGAAGCAGTGGTCATCAAAACAATATGGTACTGGTTCCGGGTTAAGATGGCGGCAGAGTAAGAAGCAGCTCTTAACCTCTCCTGACCGAAACACACAAAACTCCTCAAGGGGACATAAAAACAAGTCCAGATGAACGGAGGAACCCCACAACAGGGCACAGCGTGGAAGGTACATGGAATTGAGGCATTTCCATGCTATAAAGGGGTGAAACAGCTCTCACTAAATCGCGGGCTGAGCAACCACCCCACCCCCACCCCCTCCACACACAACATCTATAGCGCTGAAGCCAGCTAAAAAGAAATAGAGCAAGTTTGGGGCACCCATCAAGTCATTGGCAGCTCCAAGGCCTGTTCCTGAGAGCAGCAAGATTTAGGACCCCAATAAGCCAAAGATCGCACGCGAAATCTGAGCGCGGGAGCAGAGAGTGGACGCTGGACGCAGAGCGCAGGCTGAGAGCACAGGCACGGGCAGAGGCGTGGGTGGAGGCAGACATAGCCAGGAACTAAAGCTCTGAAAACCTGAGTGGGGAACCAGTGCAGACGGGTAAACGACTGTGGAAGCAGCGCCCTGAGACTTGTAAAGGAACCTCCTGCAGAGGATCAAGTAAGGGGGTCCACCAGGGGGCTTGACCTTGGAAAAAACCAGAACTCAGACCTCAGGAGCCAATAGACCGCGGACAGACACTGAGCGCGAGGATAAACCTGAGAAGCTGCTGGGCTAATGATGGCTACCCAGATTCAGGAAACTCAGAAGAGAAAGAATAACAAGAAAAAGAAGCCTTTAACACTCGACAACTTTTACACAGAGAAAATCCAGACAACCGAGCAAACAGAGGAGGAGAACAAACAAGCACCCGGACCTTCCTCAAATAAGGAAAACTCCTCACAAGCTATGGAAGAGTTCAAAACTGAGATTTTGAGGAAAATGGAAGAGATCTGGCAAGAAAATAACTGTTTAAAAGGTATAATCTTGCAATTGAACAACAGAAATGACCAGATTGAAAAGGAATACCAGAAGATTATGGCTGAAAACCAGAAGATTATGGCCAAAAACCGAAAGATTATAGCCGAAAATCAATCCCTAAAGGCTAGAATTGAGCAAGTAGAAGCTAATGATCTCTCAAGACAACAAGAACAAATAAAACAAAGTCAAAAGACTGAAAAAATAGAAGGAAACATGAAATATCTCAATGAGAGAGTGACAGGCCAAGAAAACCGGTCTAGAAGAGACAATTTGAGAATAATTGGTCTTCCAGAAAAACCAGAAATTAATAGAAACCTGGACTCCGTACTAAAAGAAATTATTCAGCAAAATTGCCCTGAAGTCCTACAACAAGAGGGCAATATAGACAT
>NW_025394516.1:0-2097 GCF_016433145.1 Gracilinanus agilis | reverse complement strand
AGAGGAAACATATAAGAAAAACAACTGCTTGAACGCATGGGTCAGGGTGGACATGACTGAGGGTGTAGACTCGAAACTACCACACCAATGCAACTACCAACAATTTGGAAATTGGTCTTGTTCAAGGACACATGACAAAACTAGTGGAAACGCGCATCGGCCAAGGGTGGGGGGGGGCGCGGGGGGGGGTTGAAGGGGAAAGGGGAGCATGAATCATGTAACCATGTTAAAAATGAATATTAATAAATGTTAAAAAAAATAGTTGCTATCAAAAAAAAAAAAAACAAAAAACAAAAAAAAAACAATGAGAGCCAACAGTAATGGTCTGTTTGTCAGACAAGGGGAACTCCTGGGGTTCAACTACTAGTCAATCTTTGCCAAGTAATCTCCACTAATCCACAGAAGTTTAATCAAAGACACTGGTCCTGTCATCCTTAACCTAACCTTACCCAGGGGTACCTCTCTTGTGTGTGTTTGTGAGGGAATTTCGAAAGCAGCCTCTCAGCCACAGAGGATATTCCTCCAGTTTATCTCTCCAGCCCTCCAGATTCTCTTGGTCCTTCTGCCTTTGCCATTTCCTGTTCCCAACCCATCCTTGTCCCAATACCTTTCAAACTTTACACTATGTATGTATTATCTTCTTTTAGTAGAATGTTAAGTTCTTAAAAACAGAGGCATATATTTACTTTATAAAAAATGCCTATGGCTTAGCACAGTGCAAGGCACATAGCAAACACAAATACTTTTTTCATTCTTTCAATCAACCCATTTGAAATGTCTGTTATCTTTGTTATTCCTCATTCCTAGTCCAGATTCTTATACATTGTATGGGCTTAATAAATGTTTGTTGAATTGAATTGAGCAAACAAAAGTAAATTTATTTTGAATAACTTTCAGAAATAAGACTCAAGGAAAACAGATCCTCAATGTGACAAAAGAGACAATAGTTTAAAAGATTCTCTGAAAAAAAAAAGACTACATGCAGGGTTTAAGAGGCATCTTATTGTTTGTATGTGTTTGCACTTGAAGATAAGCAATTTGATTTTGAATGCCTTAAAGAATTTTTACTAGTGCTGGCTGGCAGATTGCTAAAATTTAGTGTAATAGGACTAGCAATTTTCCATATACATCCTGGATGCTTGGGAAACTTATGTAAACAAAGATTGAAGCCAGAATAAAGGCACAGGCAGTGTAATTAGGTAAAATAAATGGCTTGAGTAAAGTTGAGTGAAGAATTTCATAAGGTTCTTTTTTTATCTTTTTCTAATCACCCGACCCTCTGCCTAGCAGTCCAATGAGAGTGCACAGGGGGCAAGGTGGAAAGTTCACAGGCAGTAGAGCTGGAGGGGAGCAGAGTGCTTGGGCCACTCCCCTCCCCCTCTCTACACTCACTGAGGACATTCCTCACTTCATCTGCCATTCTACCCAACAGCCCAATGGGAGTGTTTTCACCCTCCCCTGTGTGGGGTAAGGGTGTGTGTGTACCCAGCACTTTGTGGGGAGTACAGGCATGGCATGTGGTCACTGGTGGGGATGGGCATGGTGCTTGGTCTGGGGGGTAGGCGTGGGACCTGGCACCCCATCGCTAAAAGGTTTTCCATCACTGCTTTAGGCTCTGCTTCTTCACCATCCATTCACGTGTCAGTCATGATTGCTTTTTTTTTTTTATTTTTCCAAATAGTATGAAAGTTCTAAGAGAGCAGAAACTGTTTTCTTTTTGACTTTGCAACCCTAGTGCCTAGAACCATGCCTACAACATAGTAGGTGCCACATAGATACTTGTTAACCTATTGATTTAAAGTTTTTAAAACATATTTTTTTATCATTTAAAATATTTCCCATGGTTACACAATTCGTGAATTTTCCCACACCTCTTCCCTCCTCCCTCCTGGAGCTGACAAGTCATTCCACTGAGTTATACATGGATCATTGTTTAAAATCTATTTCCATGTTATTCATATTTGCAATAGAGTGATCTTTTAACAACAAAACCCTAATCATATCCCCACTGAACTACGTGATTGATCATATGTTTTTCTTCTTCTCCTTTTCCTTCTCCTTCTCCTTCTCCTTCTCCTTCTCCTTCTCCTTCTCCTT
>NW_025394515.1:0-4389 GCF_016433145.1 Gracilinanus agilis | reverse complement strand
AAGGACTGCGGCGCAGACGAGGACATCAGAAACTGAATCAACAAAGCCAGACAGGCATTTAACACCCTGCGGTCTGTCTGGATCTCCAGAGCACTGTCCCTCGTCACTAAGCTCCGAATCTTCAACACCAACGTAAAGGCCGTCCTCCTATATGGATCAGAAAGCTGGAGAGTGACGAAAGTCAACACCAACAAACTCCAGGTCTTTGTTAATAGATGTCTACGTCACATCTTGAACATCAGATGGCCTGAAAAGATCTCCAATGCTAGTCTCTGGGAAAGAACAATCCAGTATCCCATTAGTCAGGACATAAAGAAACGTAAGTGGAGATGGATAGGACATACGCTACGAAAACCGGAAGACAACGTAGCCAGACAAGCATTGAGCTGGAACCCTTCAGGGAGGAGGAAAGTCAGAAGACCAAAACAGACCTGGGGAAGATCTGCCGAAAACGAAACAAAAACAGTCGGAATGTCATGGGCCCAGCTGGGGGAAGTTGTCCAGAACAGAGTCGGCTGGCGTGAGATGGTTGCAGCCCTGTGCTCCTAAGGAGTCTACAGGAATAATAATAATAATTATCATCCACCAGATTAGCAGTAGAAGTCCTACATACAGCCTTAACCCACTTCAGATGCTTATTAGCGATATGACTTTGGGTAAATTACTGCATCTCTCAGTCTCAGTTTCCTCTTTGATTACAGCATAGACCTCACAGAGTCATTGAAAGGATAGAACTAAATACTAGGTTAGCTAAGTGTGGGCAATTTTTTTTCTTCTGAGAGCTCAGTGTGTATATTATTATCATCAGGAATTGTCCTATTTACTCCCTCATCCTCACTTCCCACTTGGAATATTCTCTTCCCAAAGTCTGGATCCTATGCATCATCCTTCAAAATCTAGCCCTCATGAACTAGTCTCTCCTTCAGGGATTCATTATACTTTCCCCTGAAGAATCATAACTCTTACTGGCTGCCTAATCATTTGAAATGATGTATGCTACTTTATACCATTATTCTTTATCTGTTTATATATAGATCTGCCTCCTATGGGATTATAAACCCACAAAGTTCAGGAACTATCTGAAAAGTGATTTTTTTGTGTTTTATTGTAGCACCTATTATAGCAATGGAGGCAGAGGATGATAACAATGTGAAAATTTTTTCAAATCAGTTTAAAAAAATTCTCTTCAGTTCCAAATTCCCTCTGTTCTTCTATTCCCTCCACCAATTCATTGAGAAGACAAGAAATATGATATCCATTAAATATATGATGTCATGCAAGATATATTTCCAAAGGAATGATTGGGGATGTTGACTTTAAATGAACACTTTATTGCAAATATTAATAATATGGAAATAGGTTTTGAACAATGATACATGAAAAACCCAGCAAAATTGCTCGTCAGCTCTGGGAGGGGGGGAGGAAAGAAGGGAGGGAAAGATCATGAATCATGTAACCATGGAAAAATAGCCTAAATGAATTGATTAAATAAAAAATGAAACAAGCAAAGAGAAAAATAAATAAATAAAAGATATTTATATTAGAAAGAGAACAAAAACCCCAAGTGATTATTTAAAATTTTTTAAATAAGAGCAAATAAACAATCATCAACATTGGGGGGTGGGTTAAGGGGAAAGATATATTTCCAAGGGACTCAGTGGATTTAGAGCCAGGTCCAGAGATGGCAGTCCTAAGTTCAAAACTGGCTTCAGACACTTCCTTGCTGTGTGACCCTGGGCAACCCATTTCCTAGCCCTTATCACACTTCTATCTTGGAATTAATACATAGTATTGATTCTAAGATGGAAGGTAAGGGTTTAAAAAAAATTTTTTTTAAAGTATTTTCACAGCCCTGTTGAGGGAGGAGCAAGAAAAATAAAGATAAGAAAATATGCTTCAATCTGCACTCAGAGCCCATTGGCTTTCTCTGGAGTTGGATAGCATTTTTTATCATGAATACTTTGGAATTATCATGGAACACTGTACGGATCAGAGTAGCTAAATCTTTCCCAGTTGGTTATTATTATATGATTGTTTTTACTTTATGCAATGTTCTCCTGATTCTACTTACTTTACTTTGTGTCTGTATATATAAATCTTCCCAGGTTTTTCTGAAACCATCCTGGATGAGGAAAAAATAAGAGCCTTTTATAATGACTAGGCAAAAAGGAAGTCATTCCAGCTCTGAATCTATGATTCTTTGAATCAAGTAGACTAGGAACAATAAACAAAATATCTTCCTTGACCACAAGGTCAATTCTGTGTGTTCCTTCCATTCCGTGCTAGGAAAGAGTCCTAAGAAACCAATGAATGGGTTGGCCAATAATTATTGCCAGAAAGAGCAACTTGTTCAGTCATTTCAGTCATGTCTGACTTCATGACCTCATTTGGAGTTTGCTTGGCAAAGATTCTAGAGTGATGTACCATTTCCTTCTGTAACTCATTTTAGAAATGCGGAAACTGAAGCAAACAAGATTGAGTGGCATTCCCAGGTTCACACAGCTAGTAAGTGTCTGAGGCCTGATTTGAACTCTAGTCTTTCTGACTCTAGCCTCAACATGCTATGCACTGCTCCACATAACTGCCCTCAAGAGCAACTTAGCCACAATCAGAAACGAAAACTTGTACTGGGCAGACATTCTGCCAAAGCAATTACACAGACCAAACTAAATTACCTCCGTCTGACTGGTCAGTCTAGTTAGCTGATGGAGAAAGCAAGCTGAGATTCTGCAGCTGGCTTGCATTGGTGGCTCCATCAGGGCGCAAACCCATTCAGAAGGTGAAGTTCTGCAGGGGAAATCGAGGGAGGTTAAAGAGACCAGCTAGAACTACTTACCCCTAACATGTTTCAGACCAAAATGAATTTCATGAAGTCAAATCTGGGTTCTTAACCACAGTATGTGAGGCATAGTGAACAGAGTGTTAGATTTCAAGTCAGAACAACCTGGGTTTAAATCCTGCTTTTGACACTTAGAATTGTGTTACCTCTCCAAGCCTCAGTTTCCTATTTTTTTTAAACCCTTAACTTCTGTGTATTGACTCACAGATGGAAGAGTGGTAAGGGTGGGCAATGGAGGTCAAGTGACTTGCCCAAGATCACACAGCTGGGAAGTGTCTGAGGCCAGATTTGAACCTAGAACCTCCTGTCTCTAGGCCTGACTCTCAATACACTGAGCTACCCAGCTGCCCCAGTTTCCTAATTTTTAAAACATGATATCTATAAGAAAACTAGCCACATTCAGAGGAAGAACTGTGGGAGGAGAAACACAGAAGAAAAACAACTGCTTGAGCACATGAGCTGATGGGTATATTATTGGGGATGTAGACATTAAATGATAACTCTAGTCCAACTATCAATAATATGGAATTAGGTCTTGATCAATGATACATATAAAACCCAGTGGAATTGTGTGTCGGCTAAGGGGGGTTTGGGGGGTTGGGGGAGAGGGAAAGAACATGAAATACGTAACTAGGGGAAAATATTCAAAATTAAAATAAAAATTAAAAAAATACGATATCCATAGTACTTACTCTATAGGCTTGTAGTGAGACTTAAATTAGACCATATACTCTAAAGTATTTTATAATATTTTGAAAACTTAGCAGTGCTATGCAAAGGTTATATGAGAATTAAAATTAATATTCAAACACTCCAATTATTATATTTAATAAGATTTATTAATACTAACTTGAAGCAAAGGGAAAAAAAGAGAGTTCACACAGCTGCGCAGGCAGGAAAAAGAGGGTGCGAGGTGGACCACATCGTTACCTTACGAATCATCATCGAACAGTCCATCGAGTGGCAGTCCCCCCTCTACATGACTTTTGTGGATTTCAAGAAGGCATTTGACAGCGTAGACAGGAACATCATCTGGAGATTGATGCAGCATTACGGGATTCCCCCAAAGCTCATCAACATCATCCAGCGGTTATACGAAGACTTTACCTGCCAGGTCATCCATAATGGGAAACTGACGGCTCCCTTCACAGTGAAGACCAGAGTGAAGCAAGGCTGCATGCTCTCTCCCCTTATCTTCTTGATGGTCATAGATTGGATTGAGAAGAATTACCAAGGAGAGCAACGTGGGCATTCAATGGACTCTTATCAAACAGCTTGAGGACCTTGACTTCAGGATGACATCTGTCTCCTTTCTCACAAGCAGCAGGATGCACAAGCCAAACTTGCACATCTCTCTGAAGAAGCGGAGAAGACTGGTCTGAAGATCAACAAGAAGAAGACCAGGTGATCACAGTCAACAGCAAACAGGACCTGCCAATCCAACTACAGGGAGAAAACATCAAGGAGATGGACCACTTCACCTATTTGGGTAGCATAGTCAGCAAGGACTGCGGCGCAGACGAGGACATCAGAAACTGAATCAACAAAGC
>NW_025394514.1:0-5922 GCF_016433145.1 Gracilinanus agilis | reverse complement strand
TCACTTGTACCACCAGCTCCCCTGTTATCAGCCACTTTGCCCCCTTAGTTTGGCAAGCACAGCTAGGTTAATCACCTACAAAGGATACTAAAAATGGGCTTTGCTAGGATGTTGTTTATAGTCTCTAGTTTCTCCATGCTTCTCTGGTCTTTTATGCAGGGAGCACTTGATTTTTGGTTTCACAAAGTAACTCAGTTCATTTACCAAATGCTAGAACTATATGATTATTACACATAGTGTGCCATAACACTGGCAGAATTTATATGTTTTATACCTAAGGCTATGGCTCTGGTTTTTGTTATTGTGCAATCCTTAATAGTCCTGAAGAGAGTCTTCTCACATCTTTGGATGCTTTTTGGCTCTAATTCCAATACAAAACCTGATTCTGACTCCCTAGAAATGGTAGAAAACATGAAGCTACTATTCCAAGTCCTCAAACAAATCAGGGAAGGGAAAGAATTGGATGAGCATACAATCCTCCAATTGGAGATTGTAGAGACAAAATATTTAGGGGTTACCAACTCAAAGAAAAAAGCACAGACTGCTAAGGACACCCAGACTCTGGCTATAGAACCAAGCACTGAGGCCACAGTATCCATACTCCCTATAGCTGACAGAAGCATCCTACAACCTGGGGAGGGTATTGTCCATGTCAAATCTTATAAGGTCTTTACCCCTAATGATTTAGAAGTGCTCAGGAGGTGTTTCCCCAAGTTCTTCCTCTCACCTTTGAAGAGCATAAAAGAAATGAAGCATGTCTTCACACTTTTTAACCCCAGTTTTGATGATGTAAAGTTTCTTGGAGGGGAGTTTTATTCACTCTCTGAAAAAGAGAAATTTTTGGCTGAGACTCACTTGAACCCCAATCTCACTGCATGGCCCACAGTCCACCATGATCTAGAGTTAACATCACACACTAATTTGAGGTATCTGGTCCAATGCAGGCCAGATTTACTGGAGGCAATGGGGCTGCATGCCAAAAGACCAAATACGTGGCAAAATTTTGAGAAACTGAGGCAGGGGTAAGAAGAACACCCTAGCAGCTTCCTTGACAGGGTAATTGAGGCAGCCAAAACAATATTAGGCCTCAGAGATGTGCATGCCCCAGAGACCACTGACCATGTTAGGAGGCAATTAGTGAAGGGTGCTTTAGTGCTGGTCCAGAACTACTTTAGGCAGAACTGTCCTCAGTGGGAATCATTGTCACTAGAAGATATCAGGCAGCATGTATCTTATATACACAACTTAAAACAAAAGGAAGTCAGGACAGCCAGGCAGTCAGATTCACAAAAGGACTCAGTGATAGCTGACATTAAGAGACAACTAAAGCAGGCTAGAAAGGAGAAAGAAATTGAAGAAATTAAGAACTTCGCCCTCCAGGCCAGCAGTGGGCATAGTCAATCCAGGTAACCTGCCAGTGTCTCCAAGCCCAAAACCTATTCTCCAAAATGTTATCTGTGGCAAGGCAGGTCACATGGTACGAATTGTAGATATGAGCAACAGATAGACTTTGGCAGTGCTGACAACTCCAGCCAGAGAGATAGGAATGGAAAAAGGACTTTCTATAACTCAAAATGGTCCAACAATTCAAGAAAGGTTGAGGGCACCAAGCACGACAGTCAATGCTGTAATCAGGCATGCAAGAGGTATAGCCAGTCTCCATCTCTGGATCAAATGGAGAAATATTTGGCTCAGGGTGCAATTCCGAAGTCCTTATGAACTGGAGCTTCAGGATCAGAAAGGACTAATGGCAATGACAGGGATGTGTATCTTTGGTGAAGGAAGTTGATCTCAAAAATGCATACTCCTCAAAGGAAGTAAAGGATTGGAAAAAGGCACCATGGTGCATACTTGGCTAATGGAATTTGGCTGGGGGCAAATCTATGTTGCCTAGATCCCTGTATTTCACCTTTTGCAATGTATTACATCAAAAAGGGCATTATGGAAGTCTGGGCCTGGCAGACTCTATAACTAGGTATTGGAATGCAAGGGGCATATATGAAGTTGCAATGAGAGTTTCTCAGAGGTGCAGAATATGTATGCAGTTCAACCAGACTGTTACCAAAGTCAAGAGTTTGGGAGGCAAACCATTAGCCTTTATACCATTTGAATGCATACAGATTGATTACATTACCATGCCAAGTTGTCAGGGCTATAGATATGCATTGGTGATCATGGATAGATTAGCCAAGTGGCCTGAGACTTTTCCAGCCAGACACAATACATCAACATTTGTAGTGAAGGTTTTGCTCAGAGAATTAATACCAAGATTCTCTATTCCACTACACATTGCATCCAATTGTGGTTCGCACTTTGCACACAAAATTCTAGCTACAGTGTATGAAACCCTAGGAGTCAAACAACATCTGCATTCTGTGTACAGACCCCAGTCAAGTGGAAAGATTGAGAGAGTTAATAAATCTTTGAAGACCCTAGTGGCTCAAATCTGTGCTGAATCGCATTTGAAGTGGCCAGATGCAATACCTTTGGCATTATTTCATCTTAGGTGCCAGCCCAATAGCATTAATCATTTGTCACCCTTTGAGTTGCTATATGGACATCCACCTTACCATGGCAAGTCACCTCAAAGCATCCATAACCTATCACATCTGGGTATGGAATGCAAGCTCTATGAGTACATTAAGTTAATCAAACACTGTTTAGATCAGCTTCATAAATTGGCTTTGGTACATCAAAGAGTTCACTTTGATTTTAGTCTACACAATTTCCAGCCTAGAGATTATGTCTACATTAGAAATTTTACTAGGAAGTCTGTGTTAGAATCTAAGTGGCATGGTCCATCCCAATTAGTCTTAACAACCCCTAGTGCAATCAAAGTTAAGGGGGGTGGGGTGATCCATGGTTCTATGTCACCCATGTCAAGCCAGCAAAAGATATGTCCCAACAACAACAAGACCCGGTCATCATACAGCACAATGATCAATTAGCACCAATGAGCCAGCTGAGTAGTGAGACCATAGCAAATCCACAATCTAAAGATCAGACCATAGCCTTCCAGCAATTCACTTATGAGCCAGAATCAGTGCAGGAGTCAGGGAGCTGCCAAATGTTACACCAATATCCAACTGACTATCCCACAACTAATAACAATCACTTAGAAACATCCATAGACTATCATGACAGTGAAGAAGAATCAGCTACAGAAGAAGAGACAACATCTGAACTTCAATCAGTTCAAGACCTAGATAGTGACATTGACGAATAATTGTAAAGGCACAAATGACATCATAATTAACTCTTTGTTAACTTTGATCAACTTTATTTAACCACAAGAAGAAGAAAGAAGAAAAGATTAGTCAAATTTTACAGACACACAACTTTGGTCGTGTCTCAAGTCAACACAACTGAACAACAGTTCCAGTGCAAGTTGACAAGCTCGCTTGTGTGGTAACATCATACATCACAATGGAGGCGTTGCTGACTTCATGGATCCTTGCAAGGATATCAACGCCTAGAACTACAAGGACAACCGTGACCTGTCTACACAAATGGTGTATTGGACAGCAGCGCTGTGAGAAGGATCATCTGATCAGTGTTGGATCCATGCATTTGGAGAGCACATCTTACATCCAACAGAATTCTCACTGTACCCAACACTTTAGAATTCCATCCACTCAGTACATGCAATTGGCAGAAGAATTCTGAAGGAGTAAGTATGTGACACTTCATCACATGGTCAGGTCATATTGGACAACATATAATACATTTCTGACTTCACATGTACATATGTAATATTGACTTACACATGGGAGAGAAGGGTTTGTCTGCCTTTGCTTAGAGTTTTCCTCTTACTTTAGTCCAGACCCTTTCTACTTAAAACCATCTGACATTTCTTTTAAAGAATGTAAATATGTAAATGCTTACTTACTAACACTAAGGAATAGCTTCCTTAGTAATAATTTTTACTAACACACAAGGACAGAATAGTTAGTCTGATAAGTTATGTAGTACAGAGACGGGGGGGGGGGCATAGCAGTTTTGTGGGCTTTGGTTGAGTTCTAATGTCAGTTAGGAGTTTAGAATCTTGGAAGAAAGTTTCAGTTGGACCTGGAACCTCATGGAGAGAACCAGGGCCAGCTGAGCTCCTGTTTCTCCTTTCTGGAGATTAAAACCTAGCCTAGTTTTGGAGTGTTTCTTGAGATTTGTTAGTTTAGATAAACACTTTGAATCTTCATACCCTACCTCATTTCCCTACCTTCCTTTCCCTTACCTAAATGTCTGATAGGAGTGAATAAGGAGATTGAAATTAGAGAGTAGTTCAAGTCTGTGAGAGTTCATCTCTACTCTTGCAGTACTTTATCTAGAGAGGTTTGGTAGCCATCATCCTAATCCCTTTGAATTCAAAATCACCTTCAGAGTTGAGTCAAGGCAGGACCTTGTTAAAACTCCATTCCTGCTTCCCTTCCCCCACTTGAGGTTTCTTTAAGCAGCTGTTAGGCCTTCCTCTAATCCTTTTACCTGACAATTTTAACTGAGAAGACAATAAACCCCTTTTGTGTTTAAAACAGACCTTTTAGTTACTTTGTCAGTTACTTAGTAAGAAAGGGAAGAAGAGGAATAGAATCAACATACTCTGGGTTTTAGGGAAGCCGGGGTATCCATCTCGAAGAAGATGTAACTTCAAAACAAGTCCCTTCCTGTGAAATTAATTAAAGCCTGTAGTTAATTTCAACCAGTCTATTTCCCTTCAGTGTGTCTTTAGTCTAAGTCCTAGTCTGTATGCTGCTGATGATTGCCTGTTTAGATTAATTCCTCCTTTCCCTTTCTACAGTTAGAACAGGGTCAGGATTTTCTTTGTAAATATTGTACATAGTTTAAGTCTTTGGTTGAACCAAAAGGCTTATAACTAGTGTTAAGTTTACTTATCTTTACAAATGCTTCCTAACATAGGCATAAGTGTACTAACATATTGACATATTAACTCTTAGAAAGATAGAATTAGATTTTAGAAACTTGCTAGAAATTTTTCTTTGTTACTTTGTTGTTAGGTTATGAAATTAGAAAATTTCATAGCTAGAGTTTACTGCTTTGTTTTGTTTAGCTGCTTTGCTTTAAGACTGTTCTGTTGATGGTTTGTGTTTAATCTTGTTTTCCTTTCTGTTCACAATTTCTGTAAAACTTTATTCCCCATTTCGTTCCTTTATCTTTCCCATAACCTGTCTTAGTTTAGCTTAGAATAGTAATAGAGTAAGAATAGAAGCTAAGAAACCCTTTTTTTGTTTTGCAGTGATTAGATAGGAATAAGAGGATAACTCAGTTTAGCCCTAGTGTAAGTGTAGAATTCCTTGAGAACTTAGGGACCTTGAAATGTCAAGGTGCGAAATTCTGAAAGACAAATGAGCAAATTGTAATGCAAGATTTATACAAGATCTCTTGCATTTGTAAAATTACCTCAGGCAATCCTGTCAGTTAGGAGAATGGAACTTTGGCCCAGCAGGTGCCAGTCCCAAGACCTGACAGTTTAAGCTGGGACTATAAACATCCCTGCTGAACCAACCTAGGGGTTCTGATTTCCTTGACCTCACCCAGACACCCAGCTACCCCCTGGACTTCCCCTTGGGGACCCCGGGAGGTTGAAGGGAGGTTGAAGGGAGGTTGAAGGGAGGTTGGGTTGTGGAACGTGGGCAGGAAATTAGATTAGGTCAGCCTAGCAACAGGGACACCCCTAAACCAATTCATCAACTATAACTGGCTAGTTGGTTGATCATGTAACATCAGGGCAGTGAAAATTATCTCTGGCTGAGGGGCTGGTTCCCTCAGCCTGATCTTACCTTCTAGCTCCATTGCCAATTCTGGCCAGTCACCCTTAGCAACAGCTTCTCCAGACCCTAAACCCTCTTTCCTCAGTTTTCCCTTCTGTGTTTAAATAAACCCTTAGCCTGAAACTGTGAGGTGTATTTA
>NW_025394513.1:0-6726 GCF_016433145.1 Gracilinanus agilis | reverse complement strand
AAGGAAAGAACTGAAAAATGAGGGCATGATCAATAAGCCCAGCAAGGCTTGAACCACTTTGCATGCCCTTCAGTCTATCTAGAACCTGTTTCTTGGATTCTTGTCCAACATTATGTCATCTTTTCTTGTACTAACTTCTGTTATATTAAAAAGGAGGTACTACTATCTTTTAGATGTATATGTAGATGGAGTACAGAGAGAGGATAGGATGACACTTCTCCTTTATAACAGTTACCCAAGCAGGATCTTTTAGGTCAATGTATGCTATCCCTTCAGGATCCACCTGGGGTTAATTGATATTAATTATTGGGCTCTTCGGCTCAGGTAATGCTGGTAATCTGACTGCGTGACTCCCTTCCCAAATAAGCTTTGGAAACTAATTCAGGAAGGTACTTTAAAACTTTGGTTGTATTTGACACAGAAGGATAATGGTATTGGGAGACCCTACTTTAAATTGATAAAATGAATCTCTAATTGCAGGCAAAATGAAGGAATCAAAATGATAGCTTCTCTCTGGTACAGCCTGGCCAGGGCTACACCAGAGCAGGCAAACTGCTGTGAAGCCTTCAGCTTCTTCTTCAGTAGATCTTAAGCCTAATCAGTTGAGATATCCACCCTTTATCCACCCTCTTCTTCTTCTCCTGCCCACTTCCTGGATCCCTCCCGGGCCCTGGGAAGCCTTAGGTGACTAAGATGATTGACTTCCTATTATCTAGGGGCAGTAGAAATCAGAGATGGTGGTCTGATACAGGTTGATGATGGCACAGGAAACACAGGAGGAGCTTGCAGGGTTGAGTTTGCTAGTCTCTATTTCCCAAAGACCAGGATCCACTGATCTCCAGCCTCAAAGACCGGTAAAGACCCCAGAACCTCTGTCAGGGTTCCCAACTGCCCTCTCCTGAGTCCGCATGCCTCTCTGGGAACATTCTGACATCCAACCGATTCACCTGTCAATCACCGAGTGAACTTCAAGCTCCCAGAGATTCAATGTAACACTTCTCATAACCCAAAGTTGGGCCAATGCCCAACTTTCTTCCTAGATATCATCCTGGGGTCCTGCCTCTGGCTAGTGTTATTCTGGACTTGTATTGAGGCTGTGAGAGTGGGTCGTTGATTTAAATAGGGCACTGTTTACTTCTAGCCCTTTATAACATGGAGATTATCATTACCACTGGGTCACCCAAGTGAGCCCAGTCTTTACTTTGGCCTTTACAAAAAAGAGATTTTGCCCTTAGTCCCTCCTACTCTCTTTCCCCTTCAATCCCTCTTCCTGTATTTTCTGTCCCTGGAAGGAGGCAGAAAAATGTCCAGTACATTGTCAACTGAGCCTAGAGAAAGGGGAATGTCATGGAGGACTTTTGTTCAATAGTAAGACCATAGTTCCAGTATGCCACTGGAGTGCTAGAAAAGGTCACATTAAAGATCTAATGACTAAGAAGAGGAAATCAATGTGGGAAGGCCCTAAGTTCATCTCACCGCTAGACTTCAAAACATATTATGGAGATATCAAAGTTATCTCTATAAAGCAACACAACCTAGAATTCTATGAGCCAAGCACTTGCAAGTTTTCATAATCACTTAGAGAAAGCCAATAGAAAGCAATGTATCCTGCCATACCTGCCCCTGCTATTGACTTTTCAATGTAGACAAACTTTTATACTACCATCCATACTGTTATGTGGGTAATTTGAGGAAAGGTGTGTAATATAAGGGAATTTGAAAGGAGGATGTTGGAGACTTGCTAAGTGGGTAATCTCGGTTACAGGTAGGCTGGGATTAAAGGAGATTCAGGGTATAATAGGACTGAAGCCAGGAGTATAATACAGAAGGGAAACAGAGATCTTCAGGGAGAAGAGAAATTAAACTAAACAGACAAACAGCAGGTTTACAGACTGGGACTTAGACTCAAACACAAGCTGAGGGAAATAGACTAGACTGAAATTAACAAACAGGCTTTAGTTAATTTCACAGGAAGGGACTTGTTTTAAAGTAACACCTTCCTTCAAGATGGATGCCCCAGCTTCCCTCTAAGCCAGAGTATGTTGTTTCTTTCCCTCTTCTTCCCTCTTGATAACTAACAGACAAATTATACTAATAGGGCTGTTGAAACACAAAAGGGTTTATTTTCTTTGAAGGATGTTTGTTAGGAAGGTGGATCAAAGGAAAGCCCTATCAGTTGTCTCAGGAACCTCAGGTGGGGGAAGGGAAGCAAAGATGGAATCTGAGTAAGGACCTGCCTTTAAACTCAGCTTTACAAAGTGCTATTGCTATCTAAAGGGAATAAATGATGACTGACTAACTATAACTAATGCTGTCAATTAGGTAACCCTTCACAGATTTAACTCCTCTCTAATTACTCTCCTTATTAACTCCACAGACATATAAGGTAAGGGAGGGAAGACAGGGATGGTATTAGGAAAGGAAGATATAAAGGGTTTATCTAAAATAATAATTTCTTAAGTAAATATGTCAAAGCTAGGCTAAATTTCAATATTAAAGCTAGGTAATCAAGGCAGCTTGGCTGACTGACAACCTCCCTCCACGGAAGATCCAGCCAACTGCCTTTTCCTCAAGATTNGGAACTCAGCCAGAGCTAGAAAAAACTATATCACCCCAATTCTGTATACTATAATACTTGTTGCTCCAGGACCTTCCTGTCACATCATCACCATGATCACTTCCTCAAATACCACTGCAGGTACCAAATACCAAACTGGCCAAGCCTCTGTTACATACAATCATAATAAGGCCATCCTCATGTAAGGATAAGTTATACCTCTAAGAATTCATATACAGAGGTTTTCTCCTTTCATAATTCTTCAGAACTCTAGGGCTCATCTTTAACTAAACACATATAATTAGGGCAATCAATGGAATCCTGCATGGTCCACTGGCTTAGGGCACTTCCCAATGATTGATCATGAATCCTGGCCCTTTGAGAGAGCAACCCCTTGCTAAAAGTACTTTCATATCAAGACACATTGGCTTTGTCCCCACATGTATTTCACTTCTGGAATTGGAGAAGGTATCAAGGTAGATTGGACACTGAATTAAGAAGAGAGGTCCACTTTAAAGATGTCATAAATAATGACTTTGCTGCATCAAGCTCTTTATGCTCTTTCTTTTCCTTCTATTAATGAACAGGTACCTGAGTAATTAGAGGGGTGGGGCAGAGCCAAGATGGTGGCTTAGTAGCAGCAAAAGCTGAAACCACTCTGAGAACCCATCTAAACCAGTCCATAACATGGACCTCAAACTACAGAAGTCAAAAACCAACAGCAAGACAAGAGCAGAAAACAACATGAAAAGTAAACAGAGAAAGTGTATTTCATGGAATAAGAGGGAACCAGAAGTAAAACTGCACATAGAGGGGTGCTGATCAATCCACCCCACTCCAAAAGTATCAGTTTCCAAGCCTGAACATAGGCCAACAACAGGACCCAGAAACCCTGCTTACACCAAGAGTGGAGCACCTCCACACCCCACACCCACCCCTTGAAGTTTAAAGTCCTGACACCAGCCTGTAATGAGGCCCTGAAGTCCATGTTATAATCCAATAATCCCCCCTATGATTTTATTGGGAGATTAGGCATGTTAATCTCCCAAAAATCTCAACTGGGGAGATTTCAGCATTTTCATCTTCCAATAGAATCATGGAGGGATTTTTGTAAGGGAATTTTTATCTCCAGTGTGTCACTTTGTTGGCATCATTTCTCAGTGACCTGGAGGTCAACTACCACTAAGTAAATCCAGGTATAGACAAGTCCCTCAGAGAAAGGAATTTAAAAAGAATCCAAAAACCAATGAGAAAGGAAACTGATCCCACAGGCACTCCCTCCCTGGGTGGTGCCAGGCAAATTAAGAAAGTATGATTTGTTCCTGAGATGTGAAGTGTGAGAATTAGTGGGTGGAGAAAAGAGCTTATACAGTCAAACCAGGAACCTAATCAAGGTCTTTCCTGGCTGGAGCATGGAGGCTGGATAAACTCTTTTGTTGGTGGTGAGCTTCAATCCATCATGGCAACCATAGAGTAGAAAGCTAAGTAACTGTCTACCTCTTTCCCCTACCTTTCCCTCTCTCTATTACTGCTTCTTTGATTTAATAAAGTTACAAAACTACTATCAGCCTCATAATTTTAATTATTACAATAGTCATTTATCAATTTAAGCCTGATCTATGGTAAATATGAAGCCCTTAGCCCCAGTGCAAAATAGTTCAGTGTGCTGAGTCCTGCAAGCCATAAGCTGGGGAGATAGCATTCTCAGATTTCATAAATCTCAGCCCACAGGTGAAAAAAACAAAGCAAAACCAAAAGGCTGGGGAAATGAACAGACAGACAAAGAAACAACCAACTATAGAAAATTTCTGTGGAGACAAAGACCAGAGTACAGAGTCAAAAAGAGATGGTGAGATCCCAGCTACTACATGTGAAACTTCAAGGAAAAATTGAAATTGGTCTCAGGCACTAGAAGAACTCAAAAGGTATTAAAAACTAAGGCAAGTACAGGTTAAGTGACTTTCCCAGGGTCAGGAGCTAATATGTGCATGAGGCTAGATTTGAACTCTGGTCTTCCTGGCTTGAAATCCAGAGCTTTATACCACCTAGTTGTCCCTTAATACATTTTTTTTGTGTTTTGTTCATGGTAACATCACTTTGCAGTGCCCCAGGCAGCTTGCTAATTACATAGGAGCTCTTGCTTGTGGAAGAAGTTTCCCCACTAGAAGTTCTTCAAGATTTGGAAATCACATGCCAGGTTAATGATGACTTTTTATACCCCAGAGAAGCTTGATTCCTCTATATGCACTCTCTCTCTCTCTCTCTCTCTCTCTCCAACCAGAACACAAAGTCATATCCTGTGGGAAGCCAATAAGAGAAACAGTCTCAAATAGATAAAAACCTGAGACTCCTCTTTTGACCCCTTTTGTGATCCTTGTGTTTTCTTGTTTCAAAGTATTGTGGCCTTATTGAAAAGCTTTAAGTTCCTAGCTAACCAGTAGTTAAAAGGTTAACATTCTTCCCCTTTGGTCAGAAATGCAGCCAAGGCTGAAACCTTAGTTTAGATGAGGCATTTGCTCCTGAGAAAAGTATTCTCAGACTTGGTTTAGTGATAACAAATATAGCTGAAAGTCCAGCCTGGTTCTTATCTTCACCTTGAAGCTTCTAAGCCTGTTGTATTGTCTATGTTAAAAATGCAGCTCTGTGTAGTTGTGGGAAACTATCCTTATGCTTTAGGGTGAAAGGAAGTTTGAATTTCTTATATAACAAACTTGTGACTTAATGGCACTTCTGAGAAGCAACTATGAGTTAACAGTTAAGATCGTTTCCTGTGTCCCATTATTTCCTTATCAACTAAGCTTCCCTTATCAGATTATCAGAGATAATAAATAGATCTAGAGAATATCCTAGACCCCTTGGTCTTCTGTAACCTTACAGTAAGCATGGCAGATGATGAGTTGCCCCAGGGAGGGATCCATGCTATTCTTAACTAGGACTCCTCTTTCTGAGAGAGCCTGCTCACTGCAATGTCTCAATAGAAGTTAGGTCCCTGTTGTGTCATCCTGCATTTTACCATCAGAGGCAGAGCAGACCCAGTCCTGCTCTCTTCCAACACAAAACTTCCAGCTAGTGCCCAGACCATGAGGATAAAATATGAAAAGATGCAGAGAAAAAGTCAGGCAGCCAACTATCAGCCCAGCTAAAGGCATGTGAGATGATTCTGTGCCAATTTGCAAGTCACACAAAGAGAAAAAACAGAGTTCTTGATGCCCCTGAAAAACTCAAAAACAGATTTCAGAGACAAAGTGATGAAACCATTGCTAGAGAAGATCTAAGAGACCCCTGTCTAATCCCTTCATTTTAATCATAAGCCAAAATGTGAGTAGCTCTCTCAGCATTTTGAACAGAATTTCTTATTTTATCTTCACATCATCCCTTCAGTTAGACACAACTATTATCCTCATTTTACAGATAAGGAACAAAGGCTGAAAAAAAGGCTTAGTTCCATGCCTAGGGTAACATAACTCATAAATATCTAAAGCAAAAGTTGAACCCAGGTTCTCCTGAATCCAAGGGCGGTATTCTGCCCATTCACCATATCTCTTCCTTTTTGATGAAGAAACAGACCTAGCAAGGTTGTTGCTCAAAAGCATCCAAATAATGACAATGAAAAGGAGAATTTGAAGTCATTTCCTCTGGTTTCTGAACCAGGATGCTTACTAAGGCTGCCTCCTCAGAATAGAATTTGTCCATCCATCACCGATGCTCCTATTTGCTATAACACAGGGAGGACCCTTAGGTATAAAGCTTCCAGAAGTTCATTTAGAGAGCACCAATGACAAGACTCTTTCAGATGCCCTGTTCCCTTGGTTGTGTCTCCTCACCACCCATGGAACCATCTAGTGTCATAAATGCCATCAGTCACGAATAAGAATGTCATGGGCCAATCACTCCATCCTCACAAGTGGAGGAATCCAAACACTGTTTCCTCTGATGATTTGGGAGGGAGGCTTTCATTGTCTCATCTTCTTAAATGAAGGCAGGCACACAAATGCACTATTGCTCACCCTTGCCTGTCAAAGCTGTATAATATATTGGAAAGAGCATGATCTCAGTATCAGAAGACCTTTCTAGCCAGGCTCTCTTGGACCCTCAGTTTCCTCATCTGCAAAATGTGTATAATAAGCAGGATTCCTGTCCCACAGGGAATGTTTAGTCCATTCAAGCAC
>NW_025394512.1:0-4775 GCF_016433145.1 Gracilinanus agilis | reverse complement strand
CATTGAGAGTAGCTTTTATTTCTGTGTATCTCTGGACACCTCAAAGAGTTAGTTACTAAGTTATCACCTGTTACTTTTGATAGATTTATCACCAGAGGCTTTCTAAATCATCTTCAAGAAGCTTAGTCTTCTTTGATCAATGTCTGAATCAGTGGGGATACTCTTGATCATGAAGATTGCATACCCACCATGCTTACCAGGCTATCCTTCATGTATCTCTATCACTTCCTCCCCAAATAAAAGTAAAACATTACTGGTGGCCAACATCCTGATCTTCTAAATTTGGCTAGACTGCTCTTTACACAGCAGATACATAGTTCTTAATCCCTGGGACTGTAAACATAGATTTTTTAGTTGAGGAGATCATTGAATGCACACTCACTTAAGGAGATTAAGAGTATGTACTTAAGTGCCATGATTTTTGAACTCCTAGGGTCACCCTCCTGCCTTGATGAGTCATGAGAGGAGTAGAAAAAAAAGAAGGAAAGAATGGAAGAGAGGAAGAAAGGAGAAACAAAAAAAGGTAAGGAAGGAGAAAAGGAAGGAAGGAAAGAAGGGACTGAAATAACAGAAAAAAGAAAGAAAAAGAAAAAAAGTAGAGGAAAAAGAAAGGGAAAATGGATAGATCAAAATAGAGAGAATGATGGAAAGTGGGAAAGAAAGAAAAAATAAAACAAAAAAGAAATTAGGAAGGTAAGAAAAAGAAAAGAAGGAAAAAAGAAAGGACCTAATTCAGACTTTCTCACATTTAAAACAAATTTTCCCATTGTCAGCTGGGGCTATGATCAGAAGGTGGGGTTCCTGCTTCTTTCTCTGGGAATCCAGTGACTGCACAGGATTGTGGAAGTGACTTAGACCTTTAAGGAAGAAATGGGAAGAAATAAACACTCACCTTTATCCCTTAAGCTTGAATATCCAATGATTTTCCTCATCAAGTCAACACAATATACCTTCATGTAGTATTTTGTTTGATTGGTCCAGAAGGGACTCTGCAGAATGTATGGGTATTCCTTGACTTCAGTATTTATGTTCTCCCAATGCCCAACCTCTTCATCTATCCGGTAACTTTCCTCCCCATTCCAAATTATATGGATGTGACTCTTTACTGTGATGTCATTGTCCACTTCACATTCTGCCAGGAGCTGGGCTGTGTGGTTTCCTGTGGAGAACATAGAGTTGGGATCTTCTGGGTGGAAAGAGGACAGGGAACCCAAAAGAGGAGCCATCTATGGGGGGAGATGTAGAAAGAGGATTTTTCTTTTTTAAAAACATTGAGGGCTACTTACAGTTTTCGGCAGACTGTCTCCAGAGAATCACAGGAATTTCAGGTAGGGTTGAATAATTTAGGGGTTAGATTTTCTTCATTCTGGGTCTATTTCCATTTTGACTCGTACAGTTTGAACTGTCATGTTATGCAGTGTATCCCCAAATTTTACTGCAACTTTTTACTTTTTAAGCTCCACGTACAATTTATATCTGAATTTGGGTTTTCTCTTTTCTTTCAAAATCCCCCAGAAAATAGAGCCTTGTTGTGGGGGATGGTTCTGTTGTGTGTAATTGCAGGCGTAAAAGATAATGAATGAATTGGTGCTAGAACTAATGTCTGAAATCCAGATGAAGAGAGAGATCAGTAACTAGGATGGACATTTCTAACCTCTGAGACTGAAGGAGAGCATGGGCCTTTATGTTCAGGTTTATTGATTAAGAAATTTTGGCAGGCAGTGAAAGTCACTGGGCAGAAGGTAGAAATCTCTTAAAAGGATAATAGGAGATGGTGATCGTGGATGTTAATCCAACTGGGTGAAGCCTAAGGGGCAGGGCTGGATCCTTCATAACTTTTTATCCAGAGAAGGATACAGTGGGTTGGGATCAAAGAAATTTGTCTCAGTGGTATGATCTACTGGGGATACAAGGATCTGCTGGGCTCGGGAGAGAAACAGACAAAGTATGTTGAAAAACAGGCTGGGGGGGAAATGAATTGATTTGACTTACTATCATGATTGATGTCATGCCGTGCTAAGAATTGGATTGGCCAGAGGAAATCTTGCTCATTGTTCACCAGTAAATTATGCCACTGGGTAAGATAATTGACTCCCAGTACTTTGGAGATCCAGGGTATCTTGATAATAAGTTCCTTCTGTCTTTTGTTATAAGATGTCACTTTAACATCATCTATGAGGCTAATTGCACTTAATTCCAAGACAGAGTGGATTGTACCCACTGTGGTGGACTGAATCTCATGCCTGTGGTGGACTAAATTATAGGAAGGAAGAGAAGAAGGGAAAATGGTATTTCAGGTTTAGGGATACCAGAGGACCAGCATCTCCTCTTAGCCATTTCTTTCCCCCTTTTCTGTTTCCCATCCATAGTAAATGTAGTTAAACAGATGACTCCAACATTTACATATCCAACTGTTAGTCTCTTTCTTTTGAGCCTAAATATTATCAGCTAGTTGGTGCAGTGCATAGAGTGCGGGACTTGTAGTTTTAAAGACTTGAGTTCAAATCTAACCTCAGACATTTAAGCTGTATGATCCTGGTTAAATGAATCACATAAGCTCTTTAAACCTGAGTTTCCTTATCCATGAAATGAGAATAATAAAGACACTGACTGCTTAGGCTTCTATTGGTACTCAAAGGAGGGATTTATGAGAGACTTATTATAGTATCCACTCCATAATAGGGGATTAATAAATGCTTATAAAAAACTTTCCTTTCAGACCTCCCCAGTTAGATTGCTTCTTGGTATTTGAAACTCAGTATGTCAAAAATGTAAGTCATTAACTTCTCTCTAAACCTCTGCTTCTCACTTACTTTCTATTTTTGTCAAGAACTGCACCAATATTCTAATCATCTATATTTGCTATCTCAGATCTATTCTCAAAACTTCCCTCTTTCTGTCCTTCCCCAATATCTGACCAGCAGCCAAGCCCAACTAATTCCACCTCCAGCTCCTCTCTCACATCTCTCCCTCTCTTTCTCTCTATTCATATATCCTGCACCCTAGTTCATGCCCTTATTGCTCCTCAACAGGATTTTGGCAATTTCCTTCGACATGAATTTCCTTCTTTTGAATTCTCCCTTCTTCAATCAATCCGCCCCAATCTTCCCATTTTCCTAATCCCAAAGCACACAATGCTCCATCTCCAAAGAACTATAGTGCTTCCCTTCTGCTAATGGCATTTAAAGTCATTCACATTCTGATTCCAGTCTTCCTTTCTAGGCTATTTTCTTAGTCCTCCCCTTCACACAGTCAACGTTTTCATCAAATTGTCCCACTTACCATCGTTTACATCAAACATTCAATCCCGGGGCCAAAATCATTAGAGTTTTCCCTTCCAAAGTTACATTTCATCTCCTCTAGATGCATCTTGTTATTTGTTTATTTATATGCTGTCTCTTCCTTTTAGAGCGTGAGCTCCTTTTAGGCAGGGACTATGTTTTATTTTATTGTTATTATTATTATTATTTTGGTGGTTGGTGGTATCCCCAGTACCTTGCATTTTTGCTGGAGTTATGCTTAATATGCTTTTATGCTTAATAATAATTAATCAACAAATATGCTTAATAAATATTTTTGACTGGCTGCCTGCTCTTTGAAGGGAATGAGTAAGTTTTTACCATTAGACCTAAGGCTCTATTGTCTCTACACTGTCTTCTTAACCCCTTTCTCTCTAGACTTACCTGCCTGTGTCTTTCTCAAGGCAAATACTTCCATAATGAAAATCCCGGCTGAGAAGAACCATCTCCAGCTCCTTTGACACCTGGTGGACCTCAGAAGGGGTCTACCTGGCTTCATCAAGCACACCACAGCTGGGGGAGCTTTAGATGTCACCCAGCCTCAGGCAGTACCTAAAACGGAACTGAGGTCTCCTATGTACATCACATGGCTTTTTATCCTCTAACCCTACCCAGGATGGGATTGGCTCTGCTTAGACCCTGCCCTGCTCTCTCATTGTCATCTAAGATGCCTGTTACCAGGCTGAAACTTTCCTGGCTTAGCAGATATAAGAGAAGTGAAACAGAGTCTGTGGTGAGGGGAGAGAGCCTCAGAGCACAGTCACCATCAGGCTCTTTCTGGGAAGTGCCAAGATGCACTGGTTGTTTCAATGTCATCCTTCCAGTTGCCATTCCCAAGTATTAGTTGAACCTAGAAATTGTTATATCTAAAAGAAACCATCAGGAAGACTTCCTTCTGGAGGAGAGAAATAGGGAAGAGACCTCATTTCTCCTTTCATCCTGCTCTCAGGGAGTCCCTGATTTTATGGGGCAGTTTTTAATGGAGCTACCTGTCTGAAAATATAATATTAACAGAAATAGCAGTGAACAGTGAACTTCTAAGGTTGGCAAAGGACTTCACATTTAGTATTATCTCACTTCATTTTTACAATATTGCTGTGCCTTAGGAGTAAGTACTATTATTCATCCTCATTTTCAGATAAGGAAACTGAGTCCAAGATTGGTTAAATTGCTTTCCCTGGGTGAAAACCAGCTAAAGTCTAAGGAATAGTTCAATGAGTCCTCATACCAACTCTAGGTCTGTTGATATTCTTGATTCTATTCTACATTGCCTTGCAATGCTGATTAATTGCGATCTTCTCCCAATTGTGGCCCCTGGATTACTTCCAGAATTAGGGCACTGAATCTTAGATGGCATATTGCAGTGTTTGCAGATCACTATCTGTGTCTGGCTTTTTATCATGTACACGGAGAGGTGTATTTGCTTATTCATCCTTGAGTCTGAATCCATTCCTTGCCCTGGCATATGCACCTGGG
>NW_025394511.1:0-5177 GCF_016433145.1 Gracilinanus agilis | reverse complement strand
GTGTGTGTGTGTGTGTGTGTGTGTGTGTGTGTGTGTGTGTGTGTGTGTGTTTTCTGGGGTTTTGCTTATAGATGTTTGGAGTCAATATCTTTCTAACGTTGTATCTTGAGCTTTCCTGTCTCCTTAATAGCTCTTGATGTTTGTCCATTCTTTCTACCTATTTCCTGATTTCAGATTTAATGTTAAGAGTTGGGCCCTACCATGCTTCTGAGGAAAAGGTTTATGTTGCGCCTGTTGCAGCTTTCTTCAGGCTATTAAGTGTTGTGATATACTAGAACTTGAAGGACAGGTTGGGGAACTGCAAACTGCATCCCTTATCTCATCAGTAGTCATAAGCTACTAAGAACTCAGA
This sequence comes from Gracilinanus agilis, assembly GCF_016433145.1. Taxonomy (NCBI): domain Eukaryota; kingdom Metazoa; phylum Chordata; class Mammalia; order Didelphimorphia; family Didelphidae; genus Gracilinanus; species Gracilinanus agilis. The sequence goes on along the minus strand of NW_025394511.1, from coordinate 4,825 downwards.
AAACAAAGTCCTCACCACCAAAGTCTTTGACATTGTCCAATAGTTAACTATCAGAAATGGATATGGTTTTATCAATATAAATGACACTAAAAAAAGATGCATTCTAAAGACTTTTGTGTTTTTTTCTCTGACCTGCAAATGCATCTGTCTATATACATTGTCTCACCTTGTTGGGATATGAGCTCCTTGAGAGCAGGTACTTAATTGTTTTCTTGTATTTGTATCTTCAGAGTTAATCACAATACTTCACACATTAAGTAAGCTGTTAATACTTCTTTATTCATTTATTCCCTGTACATTTTGGAAAAGAATGTTGCACCAAAGGAGTTTTCCCTGTACTTCATACTTTATTCATTTATTTTTTTTTCCTTTTTAAAATTCTTACCTTTTATCTTAAAATTGATATGAAATATGGCTCCCAAGGCAGAAGATGAGTAAGGGCTAGGCACTGGGGGTTAAATGACTTGCCCAGGGTCACACAGGTAGGAAGTGTATGAGGCTAGATTCAACCTAAGACATCTCATCTCTAATCCTCCCTATCGACTGAGCCATCTAGCTGTCCCTATTCATTTTATTTCAATTACATTAACTTCTAGCAGCCTTTTCCATAAAATGCCATCTTCTTCTGAACCCATTATCATTGAGCTTTCCTTCCTTCTAAAATATTCTTCATATGATTTCTTAGAACAGGGGTCCATGAATGTGTTTTTTTCTTCTTACATATTTAGACAGCTATATTTCATTATACATAGTTTCCTGTGTGATCCAGTGCATTTTATTTTAATTTTTTTTAAATATATTATTCTTAGAAGGGAAACAGGATACACCAGACTGCCAAAGAAGTCGATGACAAACAAAAGGGTAAGAATCTTTAGACCACTATATAATAACAAAGATTGGCAATTGTATAGTATCTTAATGTTTGCAAAGTTCTTTACCTTTGTTATGTCATTCAAACCTCACAACATCCCTGTGAATTTGATGGTACAAACTGTAAAATGTCTATCTTACAAATAAGGAAACTAAAACTCAGAGAAGAGCAAGTGATTTCTCCAAGATTACATACCTACTATATGTCCGAATGATAATTATAACTAAGATGTTTCTGACTCTGTCTACCTAGATATCCATCCACAAAACTGTGCTGCCTCAGTATTTTAAGCTATCTCACATCAGCTTGTGTTTTTATGACCCTTCTTCGTCATATCTGTGGCTCTTCTTTTTATTCTAAAGGATATAAACTTTACTCTTGCTTCTAACCTGCCCTATGCTATTACAACTGCTTGCTACTTTGATATTCTTTGTCTTTTTCTCTATCTCTCTCTAACCTATTTGTCTCTCTGATGTCCTGCTGTGATTATCTGCCTCTATATGATTCTCTGTATCTCTCTGTCTCTATGTGGATGGGTATGTGTATGTCTCTCTCTCCCTCTTCTTCCTCTTTTTTCCCTCTCTCCATCAATTCCCAGGGTTTTAATTTTAATCCTGTTTCACTTCTAATTTCATAGCACATACACCTAGGACCTCTGCACCTCTTCACATTCCCATTTATCCCTTTCTGAGCTATTCACCGCCAAGTTTTTAATCATTTCCTCTCCATTAAAGGAAGATGGCTCCAAGAAGTACAATAGATGCCTGGAGAAACTTCTTGTCCATACAATATTGGAAAATCCCTATCCCAACCTTTCCCATTTTTATAGAATTATCCTAAAATATTATTTAGAGCCTTTTGTCTCTCCTTACGGGACCCAATTCTTTCTCTCCCTCTGTACACAATGTTACTGCTCCCTTATCCCCTAAAGAAAGAAAAAACTTCCCTTCAACAAGTCCTCTAAAATTCTAAACATTCTTGTCCCAGACCTCCATATCCTAACTTTCTTCTCTCTTCACCTGAGAGGAATTCCTCTGTACTGACAAGTCCATAAGGACACTCTAGGCCCATTGAGGCAAAAGCAGCCAGAAAAGACATATTTGCAGATCTGCCTCAGACTCTGGCAAGGACCAGTCTTGACCTTGCAGGCCTACAAATCAATGTCTAAGAACACTTGGTTTTCTTAATTGGCCTTCTTAATTGTCTCAGAACATCCTGACTAGCTCTATCTCAGGGACAAAATGGCCTTCGACATATCAGCTATATCCCGGTACCTTTGTACTTCCCAAGAAATTCTCATGTCAGCAATAACAGACAAAAAGAAGCTTTGAAGATTACTATTGATGAACTGTATGTACTCCTTTATGTGTCTGTGTACTCTAATTGGCACTAATTTTTTTTTTATTTTTCTGACATGCTACCTTCTTCTTGATGTATTATTTTCCTTTGATCTTAGAGTATAGAAACTGTATAAATATTGTGCCTATATCCTCAATAAATCAGAATCTGTGATCCACTCATAAGCCCCCTCGGCTCTCATATATTTGACTCAGTTGCTTCTGATAGATTCTCCATCTCTTTGTCTCTCTGCCCTTGCTCTGTTTCGCGGTCCTTTTGAGCTCACACTCTGCCACCCTCTCACTCTGAGCCTCAGCTCCACTGTTACTGCAGGCCTACCTCCCAGTAGACTGTGCTGCTGCAGCTAGCTGGGGTTGAAGCTCTCCCTGAACTCTCACTATACCCTTTCTGTGAACCCACAAAAAGGGCATTTACAGGCCTATCACATGGACTATCCCACCTTCAATAATACAGTTTCTTCATAAGAAAATAAAATATTTTGTCCCTGAAATAATAAATTATCTTTATCAGTACTTCCCATGATTTTTAACCTCCTATCCCTAATTGCTTTTAAAAAGAAAATTTTTTTTAAAACTCCAATGCTCAAATTTCAGACTTGTCTAATTCTAGAAGCATGAAAACATTTATTTCTCCATCTTCCATTATTCTCTAAAACTGTCTTCTTTTTGAATTTCAGTGTTGTTTGCTACTCATCTTTCATTTCTTTGGAAGAAAAAGTCCACATTCTTCTCTTTTGCTTAGTATCTAATTCTTTATTTTGATGGGATAATACTGAACATACAAATAAAATATTCAGTTCACTAAACTTCACAGGATATGTTACAGGGAATCAGAAACTACCCTCTTTTCTTTTCTGAATATCGATTTTTTATTCCCTTTGACTCCTCACAGATGAGAAGGAATTTCATGATCTGATTGATTTTGCTTGGGAAAAGAACTCTATTTCCTGGATGTCTTTAATTTTTTTTGTTTGTTGTAACAATTTTGAAATTTGACCTTGATGTTTCTTGATGGGTTATACTTGCAGTTTCTCTTGGTGTTCTGTGGTTCTTTAGATTATGCCACCTTCTAAAATGTCTTGGCAAATTTCCTTAAAGTATGATATTCAGGAGGTTTTTCTCCATGATTTTTTTATTCTGAAAGGCACATACTACTTATATTATCTTTTTCAATCTTGTCATTATGTGAAGAATTCTACTTCTATAGGAAAATCCAACCTTCCAATTTGGTGTTTTGATTTTGTTCAATTAATTTTGCATTTGGCAATTAATTTGGCATCTTTGCATTCCAATTCTGTCATTCTAAAATTTTCAGAAAAGCTATTGTTCTGGAGAGTATCTTTGCCCTTCATTCTAAAGTCTTTGCTTTCTTACTAGATGTAGTTCTTCCTTGAAAATTGTCCTTCCCATTCTTATTTCTTCGACTTCTTCACTTATGTTATTGCTCTTCTTAACAATTTTGATGCATCTAAGAGGTGCTTCTTTGTCATTTCTGGGGGACATTTTGTCCTTTGGAGGTTTTGTTTCAGTTTCATTTCCTTTGGAATACTTCATTATACCATATCCTTTCATGAATTATTTGTCCATTTGTCATCTTTTGTAAGATTTAATCAATATTTATTTTTTATGGTATCCTTGTTGAAATTATGCTTCTTGCCACCAATACTTTCCCTTCTATACAATCTTGCTTTATAAGACGCCCATTACTGCTGTGTCCTTCCCCAAACTCATTTCCCTATTAACTGTTATTTCTAAGGCTCTAGAATTGGGCAAGATGTGTGGCCATCAAGGAGAGGGAATGGCCTCTGAAGATGGTTCCTGAAGATGACAGAAATCTGAGCTAAAAAGGCTAAAATGGAGTTCTTCTTATGAGTGGAACAACTGAACACATTCTAGCCCTCTCTTTTTATGCCAAGCAGAGATGAAGGTATGGTCAATAATTGTGTTCAAGAAAAGATTTTTTCCATCTCTCTATATAAGGCAACTATATGAGATCTAGGAGACACAAAATGAACAGATCATACATTTGGGTGACATCCATTAACCAGGTTTGATAAGTGGGAACAATCCCCACACTGCCAGAGGACCTGCCTATAAATAGGACTACTTTTTCATTGGTGACAGAATCAATTATGTCATTAACAATAGTTATCCCCTCTTCAGTGGTGAATGATTTGATGTCTTTTAAACACCATAGAATGTCTCTATTCTGCATGATGTTGAGTCGGGTGTTGGAATCACAATTAAGCCTCATTTTAGTAGTCAGACGTCAGTGCAGACTAATAGCGGTTAGAATTTATCAGAGCCTCAACTTGTTGGTTTGGACCTAGTAGAGACAAGGTTCTGTTGTATTAATTTGGTAGAACTGTTGCCTCATCTTCCAAACTACTTGGAAGTATGCTCGAGGGTTTTGCACACCTGTAATTTTTCCCAGTAATCTAAATCAGGGGAGAGGGAGTTGTGAGGGAGTTGTGAGCTAAACATTAGGGTCTAATGCAGGACAAAGTAATGCTCAGAGCTATATAGCGAGAGAGAGGGAGGGAGGGAGGGAGAGAGAGAGAGAGAGAGAGAGAGAGAGAGAGAGAGAGAGAGAGAG
>NW_025394510.1:0-4083 GCF_016433145.1 Gracilinanus agilis | reverse complement strand
AGAGAGAGAGAGAGAGAGAGAGAGAGAGAGAGAGAGAGAGAGAGAGAAACAGAGAGAGATACAGTGAGTCACTGATAAGGGCCCAAGGGGAATTATGGCCAGTGGAAATTTGGTCTAGGCAGGAAGGACCTAATGTACCCATGTCCTCTTAGTAAAAGAAAGGCTTAATTGTAGATTCAATTCCAGAGCCCCAAATAACCTTGTGGTCTAGATCCTATAGAGTCATAGGCTGGGATTTGGAGTCCTTAGCTTAATATTTGAGACCTAGTGAAGATGAGGTCCAGAAGACTGGGTTTCTGGACAGAATGGCCACTATTTATGGGCACCCAAGAGAGTGGTGGCCTAAGAATCACACCCAAAAATGAACTTCACTACATTACTCAGGCCTAACCTTTATATTGACCTGGGCTTCAGAGGACACTGTAGGCTCAGTCTTGTGACCTATGTCTAGTGAAGGAGCTAGCGTTCAGGACCTAGTATGTTTTCAGGGTGATGCTATGGCTTGATTTTGGGTTGGGCTTCATAGGTAAGCCATAGTAGATTATTGTCCTAGTATTCAAGCTTAGGCATCTGCCCTTTAGGTATCACTAGTGACAAGGCCTGGTAGATCAATGCCACTTGCAAGTCTCTGTCCATTGGATTAGCCCCAGTATAGTTGTGAACTGGCTGATAACCTTACTTTAATGGTTGCTCTATGGCACAGTTAAAACTTCGTGGCTTCCAAGTGTCCCTGACATTATTGCCAGGTACTGGCAGAGTTTCCATTATATGGTCAGTGCCTGTAAAAGTTTGAGAGATGGATTTGCTCCAGTTTTCCGTTTGTTAGAAATCCTTTTGGCCCCATGGTCTGTGGTATGGCCTTTACTTTGGTCTACTGTTTAGGATCTAGAGATAATACAGCTTTGACTCTCAAGTCATATTGTGAGGGGCAGCTGGGTAGCTCAGTGGATTGAGAGCCAGGCCTAGAGATGGGAGGTCCTAGGTTCAAATCCAGTCTCAGACACTTCTTAGCTGTGTGACCCTGGGTAAGTCACTTGACCCCTATTGCCTACCCTTACTACTCTTCTGCCTTGGAGCCAATACACAGTATTGACTCCAAGATGGAAGGTAAGGGTTTAAAAAAAAGTCATGTTGTGGCATGGAGAGTGTGTTGTTTTGGCCTTAGTACTATGCTCAGGGCTGGATGACTCAAAGTATATAAGAGAAGAGGTTCAATTAGGGGAAAGTCAGAATGTTATCTTTTCTAAGCTTGACTTCAACATGCTAGTTCAGATCAGATGTTTTCAATCATTGACACTGGGTGGACCAACAAGGTGACATAGCTGAGCAAAGGTATCAGAGTATCAGTATTACAAGGCACTGACTGGCATTCTCTGACTGGCGAGACATAGAAAAGTCAACATTAGCCTGGTGACTGGGGCTTATCACCCCATCCATGACTCTAACCTGGGAGTCATGGAATATTAAGGATTCTTCTCCAGCTTTAGAACTATAGTTCATACACAGAGCAACCTCTGCCCCCAAATCCAGACTAAAGATGAGGGGACTATTGAGGCATCTACCTAGTATTTATATTATAGTGATATTTTAGCCATATACTTTTTATTCAAATATGTCCTAGCCTATTTTTTTTTTACTTTTTGTCTCAGCCCTGCTCAAAATCAGAAATAATTTCATTCAAGTACTACTTTTCATACCTATTTGCTATGTGGAGTCATTTAATCTCTTCTTTCAGTACACTCTTAACCCCCTCTCAAGTGATCAGCTCATGTATCTTGCTATTTTCTGATTGGGGTAGACTTCACACCTACAGTCCAGGCTTCTGAACAAAGGGAGGCTGGACAGAGGAAGGAGGGGGAAAGTCTTGATTCAGGAACCTATACAATGTCTGCCCCTAAACTTTGTATTTCTGCCTCACTGAAGCTGGGTGCCCTTTTTCATAAAAAAGAATAAACTTGTCTCTTCTACTCTCACCTTCTGACACTAGATTTTTAATTTATGTGGGATGGGTGCTTATTTTTATCCCACTCACTGTGATCTTGGAGGAAATATCTCCTCAGATAAGGAAATCTCTATGACCAAAAAAAAAAAAAAAAACCAGTTTATGGGGCTCTGTCAGTAAAAATCTTCAGGCTATACTTAATTATTTACTGGCCATAATAGGATAAATCAGACTGATTCCATTTTGAAAGAAGTCTCTTCTGTCTAAGAGACTGTTTCATTTTCCCCACAAGAACAAATTAGATCTTTATCAACTCCGGTGACTCTGAGGTCTTCAAATTCCTCCCCTCTGCCCATTTCTTTTCTGTTGTAGAATATCAATGATTAGCTGTTTACCCTAATCCAACCCCAAAAGCTTTAAAAAAAAAAAAAACATAATCTGTCCCCTATAGAAGCTGAAGCTACTACTGACCCAAGTCATTTTCCTTAGTACTCTAATTAAATTTATTTTCCTTTCAATTTGGCTACTCATTTTATTTGACCCCTAGTCTTACAGACCTAATAGAATGTGAAATTCTTCTCAAGGAGCTCAGGCCAGGAAAACTGCCACAACAAAACTCCATTTTCACAGTGATTTAATATCTATTATGTCATTAGATCCACACAAGAAGCCCCTGGCATGAACAACCACTATTATTATCTGTATTTCACAAAGAGGGAAATGGATCATGTTCAATATAATAATATACATTTAAACTTTTAAAATTATTTTTCCGGTAACATTAAAGAAATTAATAACATTTTATAGACAATACTTAAGAATACTGAGGCTCAGAGAATTTGACTTTCTCAGAGGTTTGATAAGTATGTAATAGAATCAGGGCTCAAATGTCCAATATTAATATAGGGGAGAAGGGGGTATTAAGTGACTTGTTAAAGGTCAAACAAATAGTAAGGAGCAGAGGTATAGTTAGATCTCAGGTCTTATGTCTAGACTAGTGTTCTTCCTACTATACCATGTTGGTTCATAGGATCATAAGGGAAGATAATTGAATGAGAAAAACAAGAAAAGAAGGAAGCAAGCAAGCAAAGAAGGAAGGAAAGAAGAAAAAAGGGAAGGACATGACTACACTGTTTCAAAGATTCCCCAGATTGACTCATTCCCCATAATGTTCTCAGAAAGTTAAAACAAAAGACAAAAATTCAATTAACTATGAATTAGTTTTACATTCTTCCCTAGGGCCAAGTTTAAATAAGAAAATAAACTCTTAAGTACAGGTCTAATTACTCTTGCCAGGATTATCTAAGAATGGTCCAATCTTTTTTTTTTTATTTTTTTTAATCCCTAATATCTTTTATATATATCCTTCTATATTAATTTTATTTGTTACAGGGCTAGGCAATGGGGGTTAAGTGACTTGCCCAGAAGTCTGGAGTTTAGAACCCTTGCCTCCCTCTAAGTTGGTAGAACAATTTTTTAAATAGACAAAAAGACAGCTAGGAAGTGTCTGAGGCCAGATTTGAACCTAGGACCTCCTGTCTCTAGGCCTGGCTCTCAATCCACTGAGCCATCCAGCTGCCCCTGGTCCAATCTTTAGTACCTCTTCAGCCACCTTAGAGTCTCCAATTGTATCTAGTCTGCTCCCAACCACTCTAGCCTCTGGCTATGTCAGCTTTCCAAAGCATTTGTGAACTCACATTCCAGGTTTGTTGATCTTCCCTCTTTACTCCTTAAAAATTGATTAAGCACTCCACATTTTGTAGATCAGTAGAAATTCCCAGTTATTACAACTTCTATGTGTCTTTCCTAAAACTCTAGTCGTCTCTTGGAGTGGTGGCTCTGTACAGTGTTTTTGATTATAGCCTCCTTTGTCCAGATTAAAGATTTGGTATTATATTGGCAGTTATTATCTGGTTGTTCTGATTTTTTTCAAAGTTGACGGAAAGAAGAATGTATATAAAATCCAGATCTCCATTTTGATGTCTGGGGAGTAAAAAGTACAGATTTCTTAAAAGCAGTTCCAAAGGAAATTTTCTCTTTCCAGACATGTCTAGGTATTCCACTCATCAGGAACATAGAATGTAGTGATCAAAATACCTAGAAGCAAAAGAAAAAGAGTAATTACATGGAGAGATCCAATA
>NW_025394509.1:0-1207 GCF_016433145.1 Gracilinanus agilis | reverse complement strand
AAGAAAGAAAGAAAGAAAGAAAGAAAGAAAGAAAGAAAGAGAGAGAGCTGGGTAAGAAGCATTCAGTGCTCTTAGATGGGCTGTGCCAACAAGAGATTACCAAAATTAATCTACAGACTTAGTGCTAAACCAATGAAATCACCAAGGAGGAGGTACTCTACAGAACTAGATAAAACAATAACAAGATTCAGTTAAAAAAAAAAGAAAGAAAGAGACCCAGAATCTCAAGAGAAATATATATGTAAATAAATATTTTTTTAAGTAGGAACTAAGAGGGACATAGAATTATCCTGCCTCATTCTGTATCAGTGGTTCCCAAACTTTTTTGGCCTACCGCCCCCTTTCCAGAAAAAAATATTACTTAGCACCCTGGAAATTAATTTTTTTATTTTAATAGCAATTAATAGGAAAGATAAATGCCCCTGTGGCCATCACCGCCTCCCTGGATCGCTGCAGCACCCACAAGGGGGCAGTAGCGCCCACTTTGGGAATCACTGGTCTATATCATTGAGTAGTTATCAAAACTATTTGATATTGGCTCAACAATTTTTAAAAGTAGATCAAGTGGGGCAGCTGAGTGGCTCAGTGGATTGAGAGCCAGACCTAGAAATGGGAAGTCACGGGTTCAAATGTGGCCTCAGACACTTCCTAACCGTATGACCTTGGGAAAGACACTTAGCTCATTGCCTAGCCCTTACAGCTCTTCTGCTTTGAAAACAATATAGGATATTGATTCCAAGAAGGAAAGTAAGGGTTTTTGTGGGTTTTTTTAAGTTGATCAACAAACAGACTAGATAAACAAGAATGCTTGTTTAACCCAAGAGTGTAATTTACATGAGGAAGAAACTCCCTCTTTAAAGAGAACTAGAGAGAAAATAGAAAGTACTTTTCCAGAAATTATGTTTAGATTGATATTTTACACCATATAACATAGTAAGTTCCAAATGATTACTCAGGCTTTTTGTAAAAGAAGACATCATTTTAAAAAAGCAAAATGTAAGAGAGCAAAAGAAAGTACCTTTCTGCAACTATAATTAGTGGCAAATAGACAATTTTGATTATACACTTTAAAAAATTGTTGGGGGCAGCAAGGTGACTCAGTGGATTGAGAGCCACGCCTTGAGATGAGAGGTCCTGGAACCAAATATGGCATCAGGCATGTCCTAGCTGTGTGACCCTGGATAAGTCACTTAAGCCCCCCCCCCCC
>NW_025394508.1:0-6568 GCF_016433145.1 Gracilinanus agilis | reverse complement strand
CGCATCTGCAAAGTTTCCGGGTGGGGAGGGGTTCTTTTGTGTGAAACAAGTCTTGAAACATATATAATAAACTCCATGCTCCTGGAGTCAGAGCTGGAAGCATGAAGTAAAAGACATTTCCCTTGACCAGTCCTTATTTCCTTATCAACTAAACTGTCATCAGATTATCAGAGATGATAAAGAGATCTCCACAATTGGCGCCAGAACAGGGACCTTGGATCGCTGGATTCAGGTAAATATTTGCCCTCCCCCTCAGACAACTCCCAAATTATGACAGTTTAGTTTCTGCCCGAAGAAGGGCAAGAAATCCAGAGTTTTCAGAACTCTCCCCTTAAGGGAAGACACTAGAAGTAAAAGAATAGATTAATAGGATGGGACACAGTGAATCAAAGGAAAGAACTCTTTTAATTGATATAACTAAGCACATCCTCAGAAAATGGGGAGTAAAAGTTAGTAAAGAACAGCTCACTAAATTTCTTGATCTTATTCAAAATTGTAACCCGATTCCCTTAGAATTCTGGCAAAAAGTTGGCAATAATTTAAAAAATTATTATACTGAGCACGGATCAGAACAAATGTCAGAAAAAATTTCATCGGCTGCTGAAAAAACAACTTTGTTATCTGGTCAGAATGAAGAGAATGAAATCTTTAAGGTTTCAGTGTTAGAATCAGAGGAGGAGGAAAAAGCTCATAGTACATCAAAACTAAGCTTTAAAATTCGAATGAAAAAGTCACTAGCAGACCTTCCCCCACCTAAAAATCTCTCTTCAAAAGAGGAAAGAGAGATAAAAGCAGAGGAGCCTCTGCCGCTTGAAGTTCCAACTCTGCAGCCACAACCCCCGAATATAGGGTTTAAAGGAGCCCTATAAAATGCTCAAAAGAATGGAGACATGTCATTCTGTTTCCCAGTTATTTTTAGAGCAGATGAATTGGATGATGATGAAGAAGTAGCTCCTACATGGGAGCCTCTTCCCTACAAAGTGTTAAAAGAAATTAAAACAGCTTGTGCTTCATATGGTCCTGCTTCTCCATACACTTTAAATTTGGTGGAAACTTTGGGGACAATTTGGATGACCCCCTTTGATTGGATTCAGACCTCGAAATATTCCCTTGCTGCAGGGGACTACCTCTTTTGGAAATCAGAATTTGATGAATTGGCAAAACAGAAGGCAGCCATTAATAAGAAACAGGGCATCAGAGTTACTAAAGAAATGTTACTTGGAATAGATAAATGGGAATTACATGCTGATCAGATTAATTTACCTAGAGAAGCTCTAATTCAATGTACGAAGTGTGCCTTAGAGGCTTGGAAAAGGATCCCAGTAACTAAGAAACTGTCCACAGGTTTGGCCGAGATTAGACAAGGATCAGAGGAAAGATACTCAGATTTTGTAGAAAGGTTAAATCAGGAGGTAAAAAAAATATACAATTGATGAATATGCAATCCAGATAATAGTCAAAAAGTTTGCCTATGACAATGCCAATAATGTGTGTCAGAACATGCTTCAAAATGTTAAAGAATCTGGGACTATTAGTGACTATGTGAAAGCTTGTGAGAACTTTACTCCAGCATATATGCAGAGTATAGCCATCGTGGCAGCCCTGAAAGGAAAAACATATTCTGAAATGATTAAGGGCTCAAAGGCTGTAAAAAGCTCTTGTTCCAATGCCCCTAACTCTTTGTGTCCCAGATGTGAGAAAGGTTACCACTGGAAGAAAAATTGTAATTCCAAATTCCATAGAAATGGTTACAGATTGCCTGATAAGAGATTTCAGGGAAGATGGAAAGGAGGTCAAACACTGGCCCCACCAATGACTAAATTTAATCCAAGAATTCATCCTAGTTTAGCCAGTTCCTTGCTAGAGTTAACCCATTTTATGAATAATAAACTTTCTTTTTTCTCCAGATTTCTTTAGCAATGAAAGATATGATTTATTGATCTTTGATAGGATGACTTATATTTGTTAGAGTATGCGTGAAATGCCCGGGAAATATGTCCTTGATCAGTCTGTGTGTCTATATGTTGTGTCTATGTGTCTCTGATCAATTTGAATCTTAAGTTTTATTGTTGTGTTTGTCTGTGATCACAATGGAATTTTGAAGAAAATAAATCTCTTTCTCATTCATTCCGGAGGAATGGGAAAGACAGACAGAGGAGTTTGAGAAATTCAGAAAAATAACATCTCTAATGAATTTCTGAGTGTCTTAAACTCTAAAAGAATTTAATTGATTAAAAGAAATCATATTCTCTGCCCTCATTAAGGCGAGAATCAACAAGATAATTTGTCTACATTTCTTCTTCCATTTCTTACTGGCCATAAGAAAGGGAACAAAGAAACCATAAGACAATAACAGGGGACAGATTTGATCCCACCACCAAATTATATCAACAGGCTAAATATTAAGATGTATATTTAATCAAATTTACCAAGGATTCGAAATGCAATCTAAGAAAAAAATTTTATTCAGACAGAAAAAGCAATGATTCTGAACAGTGTACTGAGGTACAGAAGTGCAATTTAAAACTTTTTTAGCTAATCAGAATCATCAGTTCACCTAAATGCTTAACTGAGAGTGGTAAAAACTTTTTGGACTGCCACAAGTTTAATCTACTATTAATTACACTGATGTTAGTGAAAATCTTAATTTATAAATTATTAAAACAATATGATTGGCTTATATTTTATAATTAGACCCCTTTAATCAGAAAATGATTCATGAGAAAATTTTAAGCCAAAATTGGATCATCCATGCTGCCTCAGTTTAGCAAGAAATAATTTTGGAAAGTCAAAAATCATAGCTCCTTTTTCTCAAAATTCACAGCCCTTTCTCTAATTCATTAGGATACATGTTTGCTAAGAATTTGAATAGATACTGATGGTAAAGTATAAATCTATTGACTACCAGTTAGAAAATGGAATTTCAGCTAATTTTAAATATGCACAAACTTTATATTGAAGAACTTATCTATTAAGACTTGCAGTGTGTAAAATATGGATTAAAATAATCAAATTTGCCAAAAATGCTTATCAAACTGAATTTGAGGATTGCAAATGATAAGTGCAAATTATATAAGGATACTAGTTCATGATTTAAAAGAAATATTTAATCAGGTATGTAGATTTGTCCTAAGGTACGGAAAAGCCAGGCTACAGGTTTTATTCTTTTTTAAGCAGAGGTCTGAAAGAATAACTGGTATATGTAGGAAACCTTGTTAAGAAGTTTTAATCAGGGACAATTTGGATATAGTGAAGTTTAAATTAATATTCATCTGGAAGTGATAAATCATCAAGGTTTTAAAATAATGAGGCAAATTTTATAAATGCAGTAACTAAAGAGTTAAAGAGCACAGCAGCTTGAAAAGCAGCTGCAGCCTTGGACATGTTTCAAAAATAATTTAACCCCTTCTACATATAGGAGGGAGAGTCTCTGACTATAAATATTTTCAGCAACAATTTTTACTAACTCAAACTCAGTAAAGTGAAACAATTAGTAAGAAGCTAATGTTAATTTTGTAACTTTCAGAAATCTGGTTCGGCTTAAGTAGTCATCTCTATTTCAAATAATATTAGAAAATGCAATAATAATTATTGTGACAACTTAAATTTATGCTTTAAGTTACTAGATCCTAGTCAAATTATGTCTCCTATGTTCACTATTTCACTTGTATTTAAAGGTTAATTGAATTGATTGTATTCTCATAATATTTGTGATTTGTAGTAATATATTCAAATCCAGAATGTACAATTATAACAAAACGCAGAACCCTCATAATAATTTGATATCATTGTTAATATGTACTTGATTGTGATGGCATTAATATTATTATAATATCTTTTACTTTGTAGTGATATTGATGCAGTAATAACTAATTAACAAATTTCTCAATATTATAACAGTGTAATTGAAGAATGCATTTAAATAGAAATATTGATCATCTCAATAAGCATAAACTACCTGAAATAAGACTATTATTTGTAAAAGTAAGAATATTCTAAGGTACCTGGTTGAAAATTTTGAAGTTTTAAAATCAATAACCTTTGAAGAGTAATTTTGTATCAAGATCAAAACATATAAATCTTACAAGTACAATCATTTAGTCAGAAGATAAAAAAAAAACTGCTACAGAAAAAAGGAATTTTCCTTACTTTTAAAAACTTAGAACTTCTAACAAACTTATTAACTCCTTCCTTACAATAAATTTAGAACTTAAAGTGGTAATTAGCAGTCTCATTGGATTTTGAGGTTATGTGGACAATAATTTTGCAAACAACGCTGATACAAATATTGGGTTTTAACAAAATTGTTATTGAATGTTATCAAAACATGTACTTTACTTTGTGAAAACTGAAACCACATGTTCAAATGTAAACTATGTGTAAAAGCTATTTGTTAAAAATTGATCATGTCTATTTACAATAATATATGATTGGTATTATGAACTAAAAGTTTAAAGTAAACTGACTATTTCAATAAGTTAAGAGAATAACCAGCCCCTGCCTTAACCCTCTCTACTCAAGATAACATTGATGAAAACCTAATTCCAAGCAAAGTTGTTCACTCTTTTCTATATTACAGAAAAGAATTACTAGATAATTTATTCATTGAGAAATTGTTGAAAAGGAAAAATTTGTTTATCATATTTTGTAACATTATAATTTTTCATTGTGCCTATAAATCTTGGAAAACTTTCAAATACTATTGGTAATAATTACTATTTAAGGTAAAGATAATTGGATTTGCAACTGATATTAATCATTTATGGATTATTGATTTGGATTCACCATTCAAAAGAAAGATATCATTGATAAATAATCCTTGACTCTTATCTCAAGTCAAACAATATTATACTCCCTTCCCTCCTTTTGCCATATTCAAAGCAAAGTAACATAATAATTGAAGCCCCAGAAATTTGAATATGTAAAGCAAGCAAATATATTCCATTGTTTACTAAAGAAACTGTACCCATCCCAAGTGTTGTTTCAATGAAAGTTAGTTTGAATCTCTTGTACATTAATTCATTTGTATAATTTCTGACCATTAATTGGAATAGCTAATTACAGATACGAAGAAACAAATAATGCCCCAGAATTATAATATGGGAGTTGAGGTTTTATTTTATTCATACAGAAAATGGATCTGATTTTTGGGTAAAAGACATTTCATTAAATCTAAACTATATATATAATTTTGATTTTTAAAACTTTTTTTTACTCAAAAACATTATATTTTTCCTGAATTTTTAATTTTCTTACTGCTTTTCCTTTTAATTTTTTAATATATAGAATAATTGACTTTTTTCACTTTTTCTCATTTTTGTACTTAAATTACATATTATCAATATTAATCCTTTTTGATTTCACAGTAATATAAGTTTAATATTAAAGCATACCCACAAAGCCTTAGTCTATGGAAACCTGCCACAAATTGGGAAATATTATGGGACTATAATTAATGATTCTGTCTGGTTCCAGGAGAAGGGAACAAAAGAGCCACAAGGTTAAGGAGACCACCCAATCCAATGGGATTGGTGAGAAACTGCACAATGCCTAGCACCACAAGGTCAAAAAAGATCATACCAATCCAAGAAGGATTGACAAAACTTTCTCATGCCAATACTGAAGGACATAAACCTAGCGACTGGGTTCGGGGTTGCAGCTTTTCTGACATATGTTAGAGGCTGGACTTCCTTGAGCTTCATCCTAGTTAAGTACCAAAGATTGGCCATCATCCTGGCTCAAGTGCAGGCAAATCAGACCAGGAAAAGACACTTCCCTTTCTCACAAAAAATTTGGTCCTTTTCTTTCTCTTATAAGTGTGGTAACTTTCTATAGTCCTGGCTTCTAAATGGGTAATTGCACCATTGCTTAAATCACTTTACTTGGGCCTTGATGCAAGGACCTGCTATAAGTTTAATTTTTCCTACATTTTTGCACATAAGACTTTGATATTTTACATCTCATTCACAACTTATTTTTTTCCTCTATTTTCTTTGGATTTTTAAATTTCTTAAAATTTCTTTTGACAATTGATTCACACAACTCCAAAACTCAGCCATGTATCCTTAACTGATCTGGATGTTTGCCTTAACCCTCTTCAGAAGAGAATGTATGATCTATAGTCTATAATATAAAGTTTAAATTCTTTTGAGAGTAATTTCAGGATAAGAAATTTGTCACCTCCCCAGAATCCAGACGATGAATCTGTTTGAAAGAAGACACCATGAAGATGCCTGCAGAGACCTACACTGCATCAAGAAGTTCCAAAAATGAACTTTGGGGTACAGTTGCTTGAACTATGGGGAATTGAATGCATTTGTTTTGAATGTACACTCTTGTCCCAAAGGGGACTGCCCCCTAATTGGCTTGTTGTCAATGCACCTAGCAATCATCGTTTTTGTCCTCTTTTCTTTTCATCCCCAAATTTGTGTAACTTAAAAGTTTCCCTTGGCCCTCATAAGAGAAATTCACACAGCCCAACAGGTAGATGCCCTTCTCAATTTAAAAGAAAAGGGAGAATATGTGGGAAGCCAATAAGAGAATAGAGAAAAATCTGAGACTCCTCTTT
>NW_025394507.1:0-3752 GCF_016433145.1 Gracilinanus agilis | reverse complement strand
TTCAGGTCTGAGGCCCACCATTGGGCCTGTGGGCCTGACGCAGACAGAGAGGACAACACTTTCTCATTTCATCATCCTCGTCCTCATCATGGTGAGCGAGGAGACTCCCTCGTTTCACTACCCAAAATATGAGGGACAGCTCTGGAGGCCATGGGGAATTCACCTTTGGAAATGGAGAGCCACTGGCACCATTTGGAGAAGGGCGGAAGCGGGCGAGGCCACATCGGCGTGCCCGGGACGGGCACAGTGTCCCAGGACTCGGAGAGCCAGAGGGTTGGAGGAAAAACCCGGAAAGACTGCCGCACAGAGGAGTCAGCAGAGCCGGGAGAGCACTGAGCGGGGAGCCGGCAGATGCCCTCCAACCAGTGACTGGGCTCATCCCTGCCAGGGTGGTCAAGCCGGGCCGTTGCCACGGACTGGAGCAGGGAAAGGCTTTCCACCAGCACAGCCAGGCCCTTGGGAGGCACGGGGGAAGCTCAGCACCAGCCAACCCATTCCCATCAGGGCATTTTCTTCAGCCTTCCTCCTCCAGGGCCCCAGGAATAGGGACAGACACAATGTCCCACAGGATGTCTGCATTATTATTGTTATTATTGTTCTCCTTTATGATCCTATGTGTTTTATTTTATATACTTGAAATATATTTCTCAGAATTCTATTCAATGAACCATTGACAGAGGCTCTCATGACATATACACAGAAAGGTTAATAACCCCTATAGAACCATATTACAGTCCTGAGTCATGTAACTCAAGTCTCAGGATTACTGACAAAATAAAATTTGACTACTTGTGTTAAGATCTCTGGGTCATACAATTTATTACCAAAATTTTGTTTTTGCATATGTACCAATAATTATATATTTGTATTAGTTACTTTCTTTGGTTTTGTTTATAAAATGACTGCCCCTTTTTGTAAGATTGGCAAGGAAATGTTGACATGTGAAAAGAAAATTAAAACAAGTTAAAATTAATACTGCTTTAATGCGGCACTGTCAGATTTCCAAAGGTGTCTTAATTAACTTCCTAATGGGAATCTCTAAAACCTATCTCAAGAGAATCCTCCCCAGACTTTTGATTCTTCATTGTTTTGTTCTTGCCAATCCAAATAACTTCTGGGTTTGTTAGACATCTCTCCCATTGCACTTGGTGCTCTTTGCAAAGCCATAATAAGTAATCTAATGAGAAGCATATTACAGATACTCAGGATCACCAAAGAAGATCATCAGTCTTTATCCCTGAATACTATGCTGTGAGAGCATAATTCTGGAAAATGTGGTATGAAACTAAAGAGTTTAATGTATATGACTGTGTTCTAGAAAATATATGTAAAAAAAAAAAAAAGAAAGAAAGAAAGTCTGAGGGCAATTTTGTTCTCCTACAGATGGGGACGCAGCACTCAAATTCTCTTCATTTCACAGGATTCAAGAACTAAACAGAGAATTGCCCTGAAGGGGCAAGGTGAGAAAGAAGAACATTCAAGATGTGAGGGAAGTCATCTGGATCATCTTACTAAAGTTTCAACAACTACTAATTAATTAATAAATTCAATTGATCTGTCTCAGTGTTTCAAGAACCAAGGTGTGTATGTGTCTAAAATCTTGGGATCGCGTATGTTTTCAGTATTGTTTCTAGCCTTGACTTAAGGTTTGAGAGGATAAATATGAAATATAAACAGGCCCTGTTAGCTCTGTCTGTTGTAAGTCTCTCTCTCTAATTATCCTCTCACAACATGGGCTTAACTCAAATGCAAGTGGTTCCTCCTTATCCCTTCACTTCTAACTAGGATATGGAAGAAGAAAATAAGGGGAATACAAAATTCTGATTTCTGGATTTTGAAATTCCAGTTGCAGGAGTCTCTCTCCTCAATTGATTCTGCTTATCTACTGCTTCCATCTTCCTGTTTACATAGACTAGAAGTGACATAGAGCAAACACTGACTGGGGGACAATGCAGCCTGAAACAGACTCAAGTGTAATTGAGAAATATTAGCAAAATAAATAAAATACAATAAGCCATAGAGAATATTAATAAGTGGTTTTCTAAGATAATATGTTGTCAACAGCGCTCCTTATGTATGGTTTAATGGGGCTAATTTCTATTTGAGTTTACCACCATAATTTAGACTTTCACACTCCTTTCAGACCAGATCTTCAGGGTCTAGGCAGAGTGAGGAAAAAGAAATCTGACTGAATTTGACCGTCTTTTTATGTTATAGTCAAGTATGACTCTATGATTCCATTTGGGTTTTTTGGGGGAAAGATAGGTGGTTTGATATTTCCTTCTCCAGTTCATTTTACAGATGTTGAAAGTGAAGCAAACAGAATTAAGTGACTTGCTCAGGGTTACAGAACTGGTAAATAAATGAAACCTGATTTGAACTCAGGAAGATGAACTTTCTGGACATCAGTCCTGAATTCTATCCACTGAGTCACCCAACTCTCATTATTTTGCATAATGCTATTCCTAATGGCACAGTCACTGTACCTCGGAATTCTGATTTACTATTAATATAATGTGCTTCTATCCACTAAAGATCTAGTTTAATGCCTCATCTTGGAACAAAAATAATCCTAGGTTCCAGAAGATTGTTCAATTCCTGTTTCTTTAATAATAAATAGTAAGTAATATGTGGCTAGAAATCAGGTTTGTGATTTCACCCATATAGAGAACTTACAGATGAGGAAATTCTATCTACATATTCAGGTGAGCACATTCTATGGAGGTGCTTTTAGAGAAGCCTTTTAGAGAACTTTTAGAGAACTGTCTAGAAAAGCGTAGTTAAACTCAAATAGAAAAGCGACCACTGAATGCCCTACTCTAGGACAATGAGAGGTTTGAGTGACGTACAGAGCCAATAAGTGGCAAAAATAGAACTTGATCCCAGGTCTTCCTGAGTCTGAAGTCAGCTCTGTCTCCATTATGGCATACTTCCTTTCCCTAAGAAAACTAAATATGAAATCAGATGAAAATGAAACTACATTGGCTATTCTCTGGAAGAATTTATTATTATTTTAGTAAAATCATATTTATCTTTTTCAACATTATCCTAAATTATGATTTGAGTCAGAGAAGATTTTGTCACAAAATCTTTCCTGAAAGATATAAGAATAATTATTAAAAAATTAATGTAGCATAGGAAAAAGGCAACGCTCAGATCCTTTTCTGATTTTGAGTAAATGATGTGATCCCTCCAAAGTCCAACTATTTTACCTATAAAATTGAGTTAACAATGCCTCCTTATTCTATGTGTCCCTGGTAATAAACTTTTCAAACTATATTGTAAACCATAAAGTGCTATGAAAATAAAAACTATTACCTGAAAAATGGATTCTCTCTCGGCCCTCCACGGGAAGACAACCAGACCAGCACTCTCACCATCTGTCCACTGATCCCTCACTACTGAGGGACCTCATGCCTCTCCACCCCGCCTAGGCCCCAGGGCTCCATTCACACAGAGGATCCATCACGTCAACCATCCCTCAGCCAGGAGCTTGGGCACCAGCAAGTAACACCCAGACGGGAGCCACAGGGAGGGAATGGGCAGAGGACTACCAACAGAGAAAGAGGGAAAGAGAAGAGAACTGGAGAGCGTGATAATTAGATGAAGGCCACACTGCCCATCTTTAGACTTAATCACTCAAGGGGGGGAATATCTCTGATTTGGGGAGGTCCCCGAACCCACCTGTGCCAGGGTGGGTGACGAAGCAGAATCGGGCAGCCCTGTGACAAGCGGATCTTGTGATTGGACAC
>NW_025394506.1:0-5178 GCF_016433145.1 Gracilinanus agilis | reverse complement strand
GTGTGTGTGTGTGTGTGTGTGTGTGTGTGTGTGTGTGTGTGTGTGTGTGTTTTCTGGGGTTTTGCTTATAGATGTTTGGAGTCAATATCTTTCTAACGTTGTATCTTGAGCTTTCCTGTCTCCTTAATAGCTCTTGATGTTTGTCCATTCTTTCTACCTATTTCCTGATTTCAGATTTAATGTTAAGAGTTGGGCCCTACCATGCTTCTGAGGAAAAGGTTTATGTTGCGCCTGTTGCAGCTTTCTTCAGGCTATTAAGTGTTGTGATATACTAGAACTTGAAGGACAGGTTGGGGAACTGCAAACTGCATCCCTTATCTCATCAGTAGTCATAAGCTACTAAGAACTCAGAAAACAAAGTCCTCACCACCAAAGTCTTTGACATTGTCCAATAGTTAACTATCAGAAATGGATATGGTTTTATCAATATAAATGACACTAAAAAAAGATGCATTCTAAAGACTTTTGTGTTTTTTTCTCTGACCTGCAAATGCATCTGTCTATATACATTGTCTCACCTTGTTGGGATATGAGCTCCTTGAGAGCAGGTACTTAATTGTTTTCTTGTATTTGTATCTTCAGAGTTAATCACAATACTTCACACATTAAGTAAGCTGTTAATACTTCTTTATTCATTTATTCCCTGTACATTTTGGAAAAGAATGTTGCACCAAAGGAGTTTTCCCTGTACTTCATACTTTATTCATTTATTTTTTTTTCCTTTTTAAAATTCTTACCTTTTATCTTAAAATTGATATGAAATATGGCTCCCAAGGCAGAAGATGAGTAAGGGCTAGGCACTGGGGGTTAAATGACTTGCCCAGGGTCACACAGGTAGGAAGTGTATGAGGCTAGATTCAACCTAAGACATCTCATCTCTAATCCTCCCTATCGACTGAGCCATCTAGCTGTCCCTATTCATTTTATTTCAATTACATTAACTTCTAGCAGCCTTTTCCATAAAATGCCATCTTCTTCTGAACCCATTATCATTGAGCTTTCCTTCCTTCTAAAATATTCTTCATATGATTTCTTAGAACAGGGGTCCATGAATGTGTTTTTTTCTTCTTACATATTTAGACAGCTATATTTCATTATACATAGTTTCCTGTGTGATCCAGTGCATTTTATTTTAATTTTTTTTAAATATATTATTCTTAGAAGGGAAACAGGATACACCAGACTGCCAAAGAAGTCGATGACAAACAAAAGGGTAAGAATCTTTAGACCACTATATAATAACAAAGATTGGCAATTGTATAGTATCTTAATGTTTGCAAAGTTCTTTACCTTTGTTATGTCATTCAAACCTCACAACATCCCTGTGAATTTGATGGTACAAACTGTAAAATGTCTATCTTACAAATAAGGAAACTAAAACTCAGAGAAGAGCAAGTGATTTCTCCAAGATTACATACCTACTATATGTCCGAATGATAATTATAACTAAGATGTTTCTGACTCTGTCTACCTAGATATCCATCCACAAAACTGTGCTGCCTCAGTATTTTAAGCTATCTCACATCAGCTTGTGTTTTTATGACCCTTCTTCGTCATATCTGTGGCTCTTCTTTTTATTCTAAAGGATATAAACTTTACTCTTGCTTCTAACCTGCCCTATGCTATTACAACTGCTTGCTACTTTGATATTCTTTGTCTTTTTCTCTATCTCTCTCTAACCTATTTGTCTCTCTGATGTCCTGCTGTGATTATCTGCCTCTATATGATTCTCTGTATCTCTCTGTCTCTATGTGGATGGGTATGTGTATGTCTCTCTCTCCCTCTTCTTCCTCTTTTTTCCCTCTCTCCATCAATTCCCAGGGTTTTAATTTTAATCCTGTTTCACTTCTAATTTCATAGCACATACACCTAGGACCTCTGCACCTCTTCACATTCCCATTTATCCCTTTCTGAGCTATTCACCGCCAAGTTTTTAATCATTTCCTCTCCATTAAAGGAAGATGGCTCCAAGAAGTACAATAGATGCCTGGAGAAACTTCTTGTCCATACAATATTGGAAAATCCCTATCCCAACCTTTCCCATTTTTATAGAATTATCCTAAAATATTATTTAGAGCCTTTTGTCTCTCCTTACGGGACCCAATTCTTTCTCTCCCTCTGTACACAATGTTACTGCTCCCTTATCCCCTAAAGAAAGAAAAAACTTCCCTTCAACAAGTCCTCTAAAATTCTAAACATTCTTGTCCCAGACCTCCATATCCTAACTTTCTTCTCTCTTCACCTGAGAGGAATTCCTCTGTACTGACAAGTCCATAAGGACACTCTAGGCCCATTGAGGCAAAAGCAGCCAGAAAAGACATATTTGCAGATCTGCCTCAGACTCTGGCAAGGACCAGTCTTGACCTTGCAGGCCTACAAATCAATGTCTAAGAACACTTGGTTTTCTTAATTGGCCTTCTTAATTGTCTCAGAACATCCTGACTAGCTCTATCTCAGGGACAAAATGGCCTTCGACATATCAGCTATATCCCGGTACCTTTGTACTTCCCAAGAAATTCTCATGTCAGCAATAACAGACAAAAAGAAGCTTTGAAGATTACTATTGATGAACTGTATGTACTCCTTTATGTGTCTGTGTACTCTAATTGGCACTAATTTTTTTTTTTATTTTTCTGACATGCTACCTTCTTCTTGATGTATTATTTTCCTTTGATCTTAGAGTATAGAAACTGTATAAATATTGTGCCTATATCCTCAATAAATCAGAATCTGTGATCCACTCATAAGCCCCCTCGGCTCTCATATATTTGACTCAGTTGCTTCTGATAGATTCTCCATCTCTTTGTCTCTCTGCCCTTGCTCTGTTTCGCGGTCCTTTTGAGCTCACACTCTGCCACCCTCTCACTCTGAGCCTCAGCTCCACTGTTACTGCAGGCCTACCTCCCAGTAGACTGTGCTGCTGCAGCTAGCTGGGGTTGAAGCTCTCCCTGAACTCTCACTATACCCTTTCTGTGAACCCACAAAAAGGGCATTTACAGGCCTATCACATGGACTATCCCACCTTCAATAATACAGTTTCTTCATAAGAAAATAAAATATTTTGTCCCTGAAATAATAAATTATCTTTATC
Organism: Gracilinanus agilis; assembly: GCF_016433145.1. Classification (NCBI taxonomy): domain Eukaryota; kingdom Metazoa; phylum Chordata; class Mammalia; order Didelphimorphia; family Didelphidae; genus Gracilinanus; species Gracilinanus agilis. The sequence goes on along the minus strand of NW_025394506.1, from coordinate 2,087 downwards.
AGTACTTCCCATGATTTTTAACCTCCTATCCCTAATTGCTTTTAAAAAGAAAATTTTTTTTAAAACTCCAATGCTCAAATTTCAGACTTGTCTAATTCTAGAAGCATGAAAACATTTATTTCTCCATCTTCCATTATTCTCTAAAACTGTCTTCTTTTTGAGTTTCAGTGTTGTTTGCTACTCATCTTTCATTTCTTTGGAAGAAAAAGTCCACATTCTTCTCTTTTGCTTAGTATCTAATTCTTTATTTTGATGGGATAATACTGAACATACAAATAAAATATTCAGTTCACTAAACTTCACAGGATATGTTACAGGGAATCAGAAACTACCCTCTTTTCTTTTCTGAATATCGATTTTTTATTCCCTTTGACTCCTCACAGATGAGAAGGAATTTCATGATCTGATTGATTTTGCTTGGGAAAAGAACTCTATTTCCTGGATGTCTTTAATTTTTTTTGTTTGTTGTAACAATTTTGAAATTTGACCTTGATGTTTCTTGATGGGTTATACTTGCAGTTTCTCTTGGTGTTCTGTGGTTCTTTAGATTATGCCACCTTCTAAAATGTCTTGGCAAATTTCCTTAAAGTATGATATTCAGGAGGTTTTTCTCCATGATTTTTTTATTCTGAAAGGCACATACTACTTATATTATCTTTTTCAATCTTGTCATTATGTGAAGAATTCTACTTCTATAGGAAAATCCAACCTTCCAATTTGGTGTTTTGATTTTGTTCAATTAATTTTGCATTTGGCAATTAATTTGGCATCTTTGCATTCCAATTCTGTCATTCTAAAATTTTCAGAAAAGCTATTGTTCTGGAGAGTATCTTTGCCCTTCATTCTAAAGTCTTTGCTTTCTTACTAGATGTAGTTCTTCCTTGAAAATTGTCCTTCCCATTCTTATTTCTTCGACTTCTTCACTTATGTTATTGCTCTTCTTAACAATTTTGATGCATCTAAGAGGTGCTTCTTTGTCATTTCTGGGGGACATTTTGTCCTTTGGAGGTTTTGTTTCAGTTTCATTTCCTTTGGAATACTTCATTATACCATATCCTTTCATGAATTATTTGTCCATTTGTCATCTTTTGTAAGATTTAATCAATATTTATTTTTTATGGTATCCTTGTTGAAATTATGCTTCTTGCCACCAATACTTTCCCTTCTATACAATCTTGCTTTATAAGACGCCCATTACTGCTGTGTCCTTCCCCAAACTCATTTCCCTATTAACTGTTATTTCTAAGGCTCTAGAATTGGGCAAGATGTGTGGCCATCAAGGAGAGGGAATGGCCTCTGAAGATGGTTCCTGAAGATGACAGAAATCTGAGCTAAAAAGGCTAAAATGGAGTTCTTCTTATGAGTGGAACAACTGAACACATTCTAGCCCTCTCTTTTTATGCCAAGCAGAGATGAAGGTATGGTCAATAATTGTGTTCAAGAAAAGATTTTTTCCATCTCTCTATATAAGGCAACTATATGAGATCTAGGAGACACAAAATGAACAGATCATACATTTGGGTGACATCCATTAACCAGGTTTGATAAGTGGGAACAATCCCCACACTGCCAGAGGACCTGCCTATAAATAGGACTACTTTTTCATTGGTGACAGAATCAATTATGTCATTAACAATAGTTATCCCCTCTTCAGTGGTGAATGATTTGATGTCTTTTAAACACCATAGAATGTCTCTATTCTGCATGATGTTGAGTCGGGTGTTGGAATCACAATTAAGCCTCATTTTAGTAGTCAGACGTCAGTGCAGACTAATAGCGGTTAGAATTTATCAGAGCCTCAACTTGTTGGTTTGGACCTAGTAGAGACAAGGTTCTGTTGTATTAATTTGGTAGAACTGTTGCCTCATCTTCCAAACTACTTGGAAGTATGCTCGAGGGTTTTGCACACCTGTAATTTTTCCCAGTAATCTAAATCAGGGGAGAGGGAGTTGTGAGGGAGTTGTGAGCTAAACATTAGGGTCTAATGCAGGACAAAGTAATGCTCAGAGCTATATAGCGAGAGAGAGGGAGGGAGGGAGGGAGAGAGAGAGAGAGAGAGAGAGAGAGAGAGAGAGAGAGAGAGAGAG
>NW_025394505.1:0-4082 GCF_016433145.1 Gracilinanus agilis | reverse complement strand
AGAGAGAGAGAGAGAGAGAGAGAGAGAGAGAGAGAGAGAGAGAGAGAAACAGAGAGAGATACAGTGAGTCACTGATAAGGGCCCAAGGGGAATTATGGCCAGTGGAAATTTGGTCTAGGCAGGAAGGACCTAATGTACCCATGTCCTCTTAGTAAAAGAAAGGCTTAATTGTAGATTCAATTCCAGAGCCCCAAATAACCTTGTGGTCTAGATCCTATAGAGTCATAGGCTGGGATTTGGAGTCCTTAGCTTAATATTTGAGACCTAGTGAAGATGAGGTCCAGAAGACTGGGTTTCTGGACAGAATGGCCACTATTTATGGGCACCCAAGAGAGTGGTGGCCTAAGAATCACACCCAAAAATGAACTTCACTACATTACTCAGGCCTAACCTTTATATTGACCTGGGCTTCAGAGGACACTGTAGGCTCAGTCTTGTGACCTATGTCTAGTGAAGGAGCTAGCGTTCAGGACCTAGTATGTTTTCAGGGTGATGCTATGGCTTGATTTTGGGTTGGGCTTCATAGGTAAGCCATAGTAGATTATTGTCCTAGTATTCAAGCTTAGGCATCTGCCCTTTAGGTATCACTAGTGACAAGGCCTGGTAGATCAATGCCACTTGCAAGTCTCTGTCCATTGGATTAGCCCCAGTATAGTTGTGAACTGGCTGATAACCTTACTTTAATGGTTGCTCTATGGCACAGTTAAAACTTCGTGGCTTCCAAGTGTCCCTGACATTATTGCCAGGTACTGGCAGAGTTTCCATTATATGGTCAGTGCCTGTAAAAGTTTGAGAGATGGATTTGCTCCAGTTTTCCGTTTGTTAGAAATCCTTTTGGCCCCATGGTCTGTGGTATGGCCTTTACTTTGGTCTACTGTTTAGGATCTAGAGATAATACAGCTTTGACTCTCAAGTCATATTGTGAGGGGCAGCTGGGTAGCTCAGTGGATTGAGAGCCAGGCCTAGAGATGGGAGGTCCTAGGTTCAAATCCAGTCTCAGACACTTCTTAGCTGTGTGACCCTGGGTAAGTCACTTGACCCCTATTGCCTACCCTTACTACTCTTCTGCCTTGGAGCCAATACACAGTATTGACTCCAAGATGGAAGGTAAGGGTTTAAAAAAAAGTCATGTTGTGGCATGGAGAGTGTGTTGTTTTGGCCTTAGTACTATGCTCAGGGCTGGATGACTCAAAGTATATAAGAGAAGAGGTTCAATTAGGGGAAAGTCAGAATGTTATCTTTTCTAAGCTTGACTTCAACATGCTAGTTCAGATCAGATGTTTTCAATCATTGACACTGGGTGGACCAACAAGGTGACATAGCTGAGCAAAGGTATCAGAGTATCAGTATTACAAGGCACTGACTGGCATTCTCTGACTGGCGAGACATAGAAAAGTCAACATTAGCCTGGTGACTGGGGCTTATCACCCCATCCATGACTCTAACCTGGGAGTCATGGAATATTAAGGATTCTTCTCCAGCTTTAGAACTATAGTTCATACACAGAGCAACCTCTGCCCCCAAATCCAGACTAAAGATGAGGGGACTATTGAGGCATCTACCTAGTATTTATATTATAGTGATATTTTAGCCATATACTTTTTATTCAAATATGTCCTAGCCTATTTTTTTTTTACTTTTTGTCTCAGCCCTGCTCAAAATCAGAAATAATTTCATTCAAGTACTACTTTTCATACCTATTTGCTATGTGGAGTCATTTAATCTCTTCTTTCAGTACACTCTTAACCCCCTCTCAAGTGATCAGCTCATGTATCTTGCTATTTTCTGATTGGGGTAGACTTCACACCTACAGTCCAGGCTTCTGAACAAAGGGAGGCTGGACAGAGGAAGGAGGGGGAAAGTCTTGATTCAGGAACCTATACAATGTCTGCCCCTAAACTTTGTATTTCTGCCTCACTGAAGCTGGGTGCCCTTTTTCATAAAAAAGAATAAACTTGTCTCTTCTACTCTCACCTTCTGACACTAGATTTTTAATTTATGTGGGATGGGTGCTTATTTTTATCCCACTCACTGTGATCTTGGAGGAAATATCTCCTCAGATAAGGAAATCTCTATGACCAAAAAAAAAAAAAAAACCAGTTTATGGGGCTCTGTCAGTAAAAATCTTCAGGCTATACTTAATTATTTACTGGCCATAATAGGATAAATCAGACTGATTCCATTTTGAAAGAAGTCTCTTCTGTCTAAGAGACTGTTTCATTTTCCCCACAAGAACAAATTAGATCTTTATCAACTCCGGTGACTCTGAGGTCTTCAAATTCCTCCCCTCTGCCCATTTCTTTTCTGTTGTAGAATATCAATGATTAGCTGTTTACCCTAATCCAACCCCAAAAGCTTTAAAAAAAAAAAAAACATAATCTGTCCCCTATAGAAGCTGAAGCTACTACTGACCCAAGTCATTTTCCTTAGTACTCTAATTAAATTTATTTTCCTTTCAATTTGGCTACTCATTTTATTTGACCCCTAGTCTTACAGACCTAATAGAATGTGAAATTCTTCTCAAGGAGCTCAGGCCAGGAAAACTGCCACAACAAAACTCCATTTTCACAGTGATTTAATATCTATTATGTCATTAGATCCACACAAGAAGCCCCTGGCATGAACAACCACTATTATTATCTGTATTTCACAAAGAGGGAAATGGATCATGTTCAATATAATAATATACATTTAAACTTTTAAAATTATTTTTCCGGTAACATTAAAGAAATTAATAACATTTTATAGACAATACTTAAGAATACTGAGGCTCAGAGAATTTGACTTTCTCAGAGGTTTGATAAGTATGTAATAGAATCAGGGCTCAAATGTCCAATATTAATATAGGGGAGAAGGGGGTATTAAGTGACTTGTTAAAGGTCAAACAAATAGTAAGGAGCAGAGGTATAGTTAGATCTCAGGTCTTATGTCTAGACTAGTGTTCTTCCTACTATACCATGTTGGTTCATAGGATCATAAGGGAAGATAATTGAATGAGAAAAACAAGAAAAGAAGGAAGCAAGCAAGCAAAGAAGGAAGGAAAGAAGAAAAAAGGGAAGGACATGACTACACTGTTTCAAAGATTCCCCAGATTGACTCATTCCCCATAATGTTCTCAGAAAGTTAAAACAAAAGACAAAAATTCAATTAACTATGAATTAGTTTTACATTCTTCCCTAGGGCCAAGTTTAAATAAGAAAATAAACTCTTAAGTACAGGTCTAATTACTCTTGCCAGGATTATCTAAGAATGGTCCAATCTTTTTTTTTTTATTTTTTTTAATCCCTAATATCTTTTATATATATCCTTCTATATTAATTTTATTTGTTACAGGGCTAGGCAATGGGGGTTAAGTGACTTGCCCAGAAGTCTGGAGTTTAGAACCCTTGCCTCCCTCTAAGTTGGTAGAACAATTTTTTAAATAGACAAAAAGACAGCTAGGAAGTGTCTGAGGCCAGATTTGAACCTAGGACCTCCTGTCTCTAGGCCTGGCTCTCAATCCACTGAGCCATCCAGCTGCCCCTGGTCCAATCTTTAGTACCTCTTCAGCCACCTTAGAGTCTCCAATTGTATCTAGTCTGCTCCCAACCACTCTAGCCTCTGGCTATGTCAGCTTTCCAAAGCATTTGTGAACTCACATTCCAGGTTTGTTGATCTTCCCTCTTTACTCCTTAAAAATTGATTAAGCACTCCACATTTTGTAGATCAGTAGAAATTCCCAGTTATTACAACTTCTATGTGTCTTTCCTAAAACTCTAGTCGTCTCTTGGAGTGGTGGCTCTGTACAGTGTTTTTGATTATAGCCTCCTTTGTCCAGATTAAAGATTTGGTATTATATTGGCAGTTATTATCTGGTTGTTCTGATTTTTTTCAAAGTTGACGGAAAGAAGAATGTATATAAAATCCAGATCTCCATTTTGATGTCTGGGGAGTAAAAAGTACAGATTTCTTAAAAGCAGTTCCAAAGGAAATTTTCTCTTTCCAGACATGTCTAGGTATTCCACTCATCAGGAACATAGAATGTAGTGATCAAAGTACCTAGAAGCAAAAGAAAAAGAGTAATTACATGGAGAGATCCAATA
>NW_025394504.1:0-7435 GCF_016433145.1 Gracilinanus agilis | reverse complement strand
TTAAGATCTGGTACTGCTAGGCCACCTTCCTTCATGGTTTTTTTTTTCATTATTTCCCTTGATATTCTTGATCTTTTGTTCTTCCATATGAACTTTGTTATATTTTTTTTCTAATTCAGAAAAAAGGTTTTTGGTAGTTTGATAGGTATGGCACTAAGTAAGTAAATTAATTTGGGTAGAATGGTCATTTTTATTATGTTAGCTCATCGACTCATGAGCAATCAATGTTTTTTCCAATTATTTAGATCTAGTTTAATTGTTTGGAAAGTGTTTAATAGTTGTGTTCCTATAATTCCTGTGTTTGTTTTGGTAGGTAGATTCCTAAGTATTTTATATTATTTAGGGTGATTTTAAATGGTGTTTCTCTTTCTAACTCTTGTTGTTGTGATGTGTTGGAAATTGTAATAAGGGGGTAAACTGGCTGATAAAAGGGGAGATAGTGGCACCAGTGAGTCACCTGGGCCAGGGAGTCTACAACTACTGTAATTGATGATTTGAGACAGCCAGGGATGTGAATGCCTGAGCTGTGATGCCCAGCCAGTCTCCCTGCTGTCTGTAGGCTCCTTTAAGGTGGAGAGTGAGGAGCCCCTCCCTGCTGGAGTGAAAGTAGCAATCAACAGGAAGTGAAGCTGACACACTTCCTGAATAAAATGGATACCAGGCCAATACTTCCTCTGGAATCAGGTAGTTGGTATCTTCCCTCTCCTCAGCCCCTTAGCCCAGGATGATGTTATAAATAACTATTGAAGCTCACAGTATCAGGCTAAGGGTTTTATTAAAACAGAGGAGGGCAAAATAAGGAAAGAGGGTTAGGGTCTGGAGAAGCTGTTATTAAGGGTGACTGGCTAGTGTTGGCAATGGACCTGGAAGGTAAGATCAGGCTGAGGGAATCAGCCCCTCAGCCAGGGATAATTTTCCACTGCCCTGATGTTAAGTGATCCACTAGCTAGACAGATGAGATTGATGTTTAGGGGTGTCCCTGTTCCTAGGCTGACCTAACCTAATTTCCTACCCATGATCCTCCTCCTACAGCCTGGGGTCCCAAGGGAAATCCAGGGTAGCTGGGTATCTGGGTGAGGTCAAGGAAATCAGAACCCCCAGATTGGTTCTGCAGGGGTATTTAGAGTCCCAGCTCCAACAGTCAGGTCTTGGGACTGGCACTTGCTGGGCCAAAGGTCCATTCTCCTAATGGCCAGGATTGCCTAGGGTAATTTGCAAATGCAAGAGATCTTGCATAAATCCTGCACTACAAAATATATAGAAATGCTGGCGATTTATGTGCATTTATTTTGTATCCTGCAACTTTGCTAAAGTTGTTGATTATTTCTACTAGCTTTTTAGTTGATTCTCTAGGATTTTTTTTAGGGAGTTCTTTGATGGTTTGTTCAATTTCTTTTTCTGATGTTGGATTATTTAAGTATTCTATTACTTCTGCTGTTAATCTAGGCAATTTATATTTTTGGAAATATTCATCCATATCACCTAGATTGCTATATTTATTGCCATGTAATTGGGCAAAATAGTTTTAATGATTGCCTTGATTTTTTCTTCCCTATCTCTTTTGATCAGATCTATTTTAACTTTGGCTTCATCAGTTATCAAGATTGCAACTCCTGCCTTCTTTTTCTCAGTTGAAGCCCAATTGATTTTGCTCCATCCTTTCACCTTCACCCTGTGTGTGTCTATCTGCCTCATGTGTGTTTCTTGTAGACAACATATGGTAGGCTTTTGGTTTCTAATCCACTCTGCTATTTGCTTCTGTTTTATAGGAGAGTTCATCCCATTCACATTCAGAGTTATGATTGTCATCTGTGTATTCCCCAACATTTTGAAGTCCTCTCCTAATTCTGCCTTTTCTTCTTTCACTATTTCATTTTAAACCAGTGTTTTGCTTTTAATCAGTCCCCCTAATACCCAACCTTATTTTACTTCCCTTTCTGCCCCCTCCCTTTTTGTTCCCCTCTTGTTAATTTTTAGGGCCAATTCCCTTCCCCCTCTCTTTCTCTCCCTTTATGTATTCCCTGCCCCATTTCCCCCCGACTCCAGTTTTTACCTTCTGCTTTTCCCTGTAGTGTAAGGTAGAATTTGTTACCCCAATGGATCTAGCTGCTCTTTCCCCTCAGAAATGATTCCTCTGAGAGTAAGGTTTAAGTATTACCTATTAATACTCTCTTCCTCTCCCTCTTATAATATTCCCCTCCCCTTCCCATATGCTTCTTTGTGTGGTATATATTATCCTATTTTTCTTATTCCTTTAAGTTTCTCTTGGTGCCATCTTCTATTCCTCCACCTCTTTTCTTTTTTTCTTTTTTTCTGTGTATCAACTTAGACCACTGAGTACCCCAACCTTTCCCTATGTATAGTTCTTCTAATTGCTATAATAGTAAATACAATTTTTGAGAGTTACAAATAACATTTTTCCATATAGGAATATAAGTAATTTGATCTTATTGAAGTTCTTAAAGACGAACCTTTAAATTTTTTTTTCTTTCCCCTCTCTTTCTTATTTATCTTTCCATGTTTCTCTTGGTTTTTGTGCTTGGATATTAAACTTTCCATTTAGTCCTGGTCTTTTCTGTGCAAATACTTAGAAATTATCTTGTTGAATGCCCATACTTTCCCCTGTAAGTATATAGTCGGTTTTGATGGGTAGGTGACCCTTGGTTATAGACCCAGTTCTCTTGCCTTTCTGAACATCATATTCCAAGCCTTGAGGTCTTGTAGTGTGGAGGCTGCCAGATCCTGTGTAATCCTGATTGGTGTTCCTTGATATCTGAATTGTCTCTTTCTGGCTTCTTGTAATATTTTCTCTTTAACTTGGAAGTTTTTGAATTTGGCTATTACATTCCTGGGAGCTATCTTTTGAGGACTTAGTGTAGAGGGTGTTCTATGGGCTCTTTCAATGTCTATTTTGCCCTCTTGTTCAAGGACATCAGGGCAGTTTTCTTGGATAATTTCTTGTTGTATGATATCTAGATTTCTATTTGTCTGATTTTTCCAGAAGACCAATAATTCTTAAGTTGTCTCTTCTGGACCTGTTTTCTTGATCTGTCATCTTCTCATTGAGGTATTTCATGTTTCCTTCTATTTTGCCAGTCCTTTGACTTTGTTTTATTAATTCTTGCTGTCTTGTGAGATCAATGTCCAATTCTAGCTAGGCTATAATCTTTTGATTTTCCTTTTCCATCTGGTCTGTCTGGCTCTTCATGGCTTCCAGCTGGTCATTTCTGGTCTTCAATTTGCTTATCATTTTATTTTATTTCTGAACCTCAATTTCCAATTGTGAAATTCTGCCTTTTAAACTTATTTTCTTTTTGAACTATTTCCCACTTTCCTTGCCAAATCTCTTCCACCTTTCTCCTGATCTCAGATTGGAACTCTTCAAGAGCTTGTGACCAATTTTCATTTTTTGGAGGGGAGGGTTTGGATGTGTTTACATGTTTGTCCTCCTCTGCTGTCTATTCTGTGGTCTGGATCTTTTCTATGTAAAAATTACCTAGAGTTAGTGGATTTTTCTTGATTATTTTGTTGGTTGGTTTTTCTTGAGTCTTGCTAGCCATTACTATGATGTTTCTTGCTTTCCTCAGAAGTCTGGGTGAAGGGGAAGCTAGGTCACTCAGTGGATTGAGAGTCAGGCCTAGAGACAGGAGGTCCTAGGTTCAAAGCCAGCCTCAGACACTTCCCAGCTGTGTGATCCTGGGCAAGTCACTTAACCCCCATTGCCCACCCTTACCACTCTTCCACCTAGGAGCCAATACACAGAAGTTAAGGGTTTAAAAAAAAGAAAAAAAGAAGAAGTCTGGGTGAAGAGGGCAGGCTCTCTGTGTATGGAGCTAGGGAGCGGTTTTTGCCTGAGTCTACTTTTTGAGTCTGTGCGTAGTTTCTGCTGTATGCCACCCCAGCCCCACTCCCCTTTCCTTGCCCAAGGTGTGCACTCTTTAGCTTCCTAGGGTTTCAGGTCTAGCTGCTCTTAGGGGTGCTCTTGATCTGCTGTCAAGAACTTAGAGGTTATTCCCTACTGCTTTAATTCTAGGGTGCTGGCTATGAATCCTGTCTCATAGGTAGGGGAGGGGAGGGTTTGATCAGCTCATGGTTTGGTGGGAGCTAATTTACCCCCTTATAGCATGGAAATGCCCAAACTCCATGTACCTTCAATGTTGCGCCCTATTATGGAGTCCCTTCACTCATCTGAACTTGGCCTTTGTTCTTTTGAGGCATTGTACAGATTGGTGGTAGGGAGGGTAAAAGTTCTGCAGCTATTCTGCAGCCATCTTAACCTGGAAGTCCCAATGATCTTTTTTAAAAAGTAACTCTTGACTACCATTAACTATACATTCACATATATTAAAATAATCTACAACTGTAACTGCTAAAAAATTAAAAGCAGTTTAACATTTCTTAAATGGATCTTTGTCCTTTTTTTAATCTTTGCAAATGTTAATATCTTTATTGCTGTCTCCAGTCTGCTGTGACTGGTTATTGTCTAGAGCATCTGATCCAGCATTCAATGTCTTTGAATATTTGTTCCTTTTTTCTAGCTTCTTATGTGGACTTTTCTTTCACTATTCTTTTGTCTTATTGACTTCCTCATGTCTTTGTTCAGCACATGTGTAATAACAGAATCTCTTTCACCAAGTAAAAATATGTTCTTAAATTTATTGTATAGCATTATAGAGTTTTCCATGATAACCTGACTTATCTTATTTTCTTTAATGAGCATCCAGGTGACACAGCATATAAAGTGCCAGGCTAGTCTAAAGTCAGGGAAACTCATCTTTCTGAGCTCAAATCCAGCCTCAGTCACTTACTAGCTATGTGAGCCTGGACAAGTCACTTAACCCTATTTACCTCAGTTTCCTCACCTGTAAGATGAGCTGGAGAAGGAAATGGCAAACCATTTCATTATCTTTGCTAAGGAAAGCCCAAATGGAGTCATGAAGAGTCAGGCATAACTGAACAACAGCAAATATAAATCCTAGCTACTATAAGCCATTTTTACCTTCTCTATTTCTGAAGATAATTTTTATAGGATAGGAATTAATTACTCTTTAAACATTCAATAAATTTACTTGCAAGTCTAGACTTCCTTTGGTCCACCACACTCTCCAGCAGCTTCATTACTGTTTTACAACATAATAGTATTCAATTTTATTTATCATAACTTTTTCTTTCATTCCTTCATTTATGGACTCTCCTTCAGATGCTCATTTTTTTCCACCTCAAAAGTGGTGTCAATATTTTTCTACATCCTTATTATCTGTTTTATTCAGGATCGATGTCTTCTTTAATCTTTCCTTCCATTAATTCCACTTTCTCCTCTCCTATGTTTCCCATTTCCCTACAGAGTGAAATTGATTTTTGGACCTAATTGTTGAAGTGTCATCTTTTCTCCTTACCGCCTCTTTGTATAGAAGTCTACTTTTACATCCTTATTTCAGGAGATAATTTCCTCTACTCTTCCTTTCCCTTTCTCTACAATGTCATCTGTCTCCTTCTCTCTTTCACTTTCTCTCTTAAGACCATCAAGACACAAGAGAACCATTCCCAGGCCTTATTGAATCAGACTCCTTCTATGACCTCTGATAATCATTTAATTAATCACATTGTAATATAGGATTATTAACATTGCCATGTTTGCTTGGGGCAACCCGTCAGTTGCCCTGGTTGGAATGTTGACCATGGCATAAGCCTCAGAGCAAATACCAACTGCCAGTTGGGCAAAGGGTATATAAAGCCCCAGAGACCCAGGGCTGGGTTCTGTTCTTTCCTGACTTCTCCCTCACCTCTCACTTACCCCATACTCTCCTGGGATCTGGGTGGTGGGAGCTGGAACATGGGTAGTTTTTAGGCCTAGAATAGGGTTAAACCAATTCTTCAGAACAACTTATCAATACTATCTACACTACTGGCAAGCCTTTAGTCAAAGATTAACTTTATTATCCAGAGACCACATCACTCTGACCCAGGGCTACTTGCCCTGAGTCAGCAGAAGAGCATCCAGACAAGACCTAATAGCATCTTGAATCAGATAAATCTTTCACCCTTAGTTCTTAGTACTTCCTAACCATCTTTCCACTACCTTATCTCATATACTCCTGTTATCAATAAACCCCTTAGCCTTAATATGAGAACTTTGTGGTTATTGCCTACCATCTAAGGCCAGGCAGGAACAGCCTACAGGAAAGGTTCTGATCAGTTTCAGCAGGGATAAACTCCTTTGCTGTAGGACAGGAAGTCCAATATTCACTTCATGTCAACCTACTACACACCAATAGGAGGCTACTTCCTCATCAGGAAAGGGGCTGGAGATTAGACATCTTAAAAGAGCCTGGTGTCTAGCAGTGAGTTTTACTTAGCACTCTGTTAACCTGGGTTGGATCCTTGTTACATTTATAATCAATTTCAAGCTCAGCCCTGGTACAGCCCATACTACTCTCTCTACAGCTAGCACCTTCCTCCTTCTAGTATTATTACTAGCATGAGGGCCCTTTGTCTTACTCATTACAACATGCATCATTTCCCCACATCTGAATTCTTGTTTAATTGTTCATTTATTTTCACCTTTTTATGCTTCTCTTAATTCCTGTTTGAACTTCTCTGTAGCTCTGGTCTTTTTAGCAAGAATGAAAAGGACTCTATTAAGGTTTATTAGTGGTCAGTTGTATTAATACTCCATATTTTCTGGCTAAGTAATTCTTGGCTACAAACCCACATCCTTGCCTTCAAGAATATTGTGCCACAAGTTCATGTTGTTGGCAGGTAAATCACATGTGATCCTGACTGTTAGCTCCTCAGTATGTGGATTCTTTCTGGGTGTGTGCAATAATTCTTCTTTGACTTGGAAATTCTTGATTTTGGCTATTGTTCTTAAGAGTTTTCATTTGGGGGCATTTCATAAAAAAAAGTGAATGATAGATTCTATTTTCATTTTGTCCTCCAATTCTGAGAGATCTGGAAGGTTTTATGATTTCTTGAGATCTGATATCTAGTCCATTATTGTTGTTTTTATCTTAGAATTCAAATGCTACAATGATCTTTACACTTTTTTCCTCCTCAACTTGTCTTCCTAGTTAGTTTTTTAATATGATCTATCTTACATTTTCTTCTGTGTTTTTTTTCATCTTTTTGATTGTTTTAATATTATTATCTCATTGAATCTTTAGCTTCTACTTAGGCCATTCTAATGTTCAGAGAATTGTTGGTTCAGAAAGATTTTATACCTTTTGTGGAAAGCTGTTAATTCCCTTTCTTATTCCTTCTTCATGCTTTCTTAATTTTTTTCCCCTCAAGCACTCTCATTTATAAAAGCATTTTTAACTCTTAAAAATAACTTCTTAAATCATCTCTTTCAGGAATTCTAGCCGAGTTTATGGCCAAACTCTGTGTACGTGTGTGTGTGTGTGTGTGTGTGTGTGTGTGTGTGTGTGTGTGTGTG
>NW_025394503.1:0-7436 GCF_016433145.1 Gracilinanus agilis | reverse complement strand
TTAAGATCTGGTACTGCTAGGCCACCTTCCTTCATGGTTTTTTTTTTTCATTATTTCCCTTGATATTCTTGATCTTTTGTTCTTCCATATGAACTTTGTTATATTTTTTTTCTAATTCAGAAAAAAGGTTTTTGGTAGTTTGATAGGTATGGCACTAAGTAAGTAAATTAATTTGGGTAGAATGGTCATTTTTATTATGTTAGCTCATCGACTCATGAGCAATCAATGTTTTTTCCAATTATTTAGATCTAGTTTAATTGTTTGGAAAGTGTTTAATAGTTGTGTTCCTATAATTCCTGTGTTTGTTTTGGTAGGTAGATTCCTAAGTATTTTATATTATTTAGGGTGATTTTAAATGGTGTTTCTCTTTCTAACTCTTGTTGTTGTGATGTGTTGGAAATTGTAATAAGGGGGTAAACTGGCTGATAAAAGGGGAGATAGTGGCACCAGTGAGTCACCTGGGCCAGGGAGTCTACAACTACTGTAATTGATGATTTGAGACAGCCAGGGATGTGAATGCCTGAGCTGTGATGCCCAGCCAGTCTCCCTGCTGTCTGTAGGCTCCTTTAAGGTGGAGAGTGAGGAGCCCCTCCCTGCTGGAGTGAAAGTAGCAATCAACAGGAAGTGAAGCTGACACACTTCCTGAATAAAATGGATACCAGGCCAATACTTCCTCTGGAATCAGGTAGTTGGTATCTTCCCTCTCCTCAGCCCCTTAGCCCAGGATGATGTTATAAATAACTATTGAAGCTCACAGTATCAGGCTAAGGGTTTTATTAAAACAGAGGAGGGCAAAATAAGGAAAGAGGGTTAGGGTCTGGAGAAGCTGTTATTAAGGGTGACTGGCTAGTGTTGGCAATGGACCTGGAAGGTAAGATCAGGCTGAGGGAATCAGCCCCTCAGCCAGGGATAATTTTCCACTGCCCTGATGTTAAGTGATCCACTAGCTAGACAGATGAGATTGATGTTTAGGGGTGTCCCTGTTCCTAGGCTGACCTAACCTAATTTCCTACCCATGATCCTCCTCCTACAGCCTGGGGTCCCAAGGGAAATCCAGGGTAGCTGGGTATCTGGGTGAGGTCAAGGAAATCAGAACCCCCAGATTGGTTCTGCAGGGGTATTTAGAGTCCCAGCTCCAACAGTCAGGTCTTGGGACTGGCACTTGCTGGGCCAAAGGTCCATTCTCCTAATGGCCAGGATTGCCTAGGGTAATTTGCAAATGCAAGAGATCTTGCATAAATCCTGCACTACAAAATATATAGAAATGCTGGCGATTTATGTGCATTTATTTTGTATCCTGCAACTTTGCTAAAGTTGTTGATTATTTCTACTAGCTTTTTAGTTGATTCTCTAGGATTTTTTTTAGGGAGTTCTTTGATGGTTTGTTCAATTTCTTTTTCTGATGTTGGATTATTTAAGTATTCTATTACTTCTGCTGTTAATCTAGGCAATTTATATTTTTGGAAATATTCATCCATATCACCTAGATTGCTATATTTATTGCCATGTAATTGGGCAAAATAGTTTTAATGATTGCCTTGATTTTTTCTTCCCTATCTCTTTTGATCAGATCTATTTTAACTTTGGCTTCATCAGTTATCAAGATTGCAACTCCTGCCTTCTTTTTCTCAGTTGAAGCCCAATTGATTTTGCTCCATCCTTTCACCTTCACCCTGTGTGTGTCTATCTGCCTCATGTGTGTTTCTTGTAGACAACATATGGTAGGCTTTTGGTTTCTAATCCACTCTGCTATTTGCTTCTGTTTTATAGGAGAGTTCATCCCATTCACATTCAGAGTTATGATTGTCATCTGTGTATTCCCCAACATTTTGAAGTCCTCTCCTAATTCTGCCTTTTCTTCTTTCACTATTTCATTTTAAACCAGTGTTTTGCTTTTAATCAGTCCCCCTAATACCCAACCTTATTTTACTTCCCTTTCTGCCCCCTCCCTTTTTGTTCCCCTCTTGTTAATTTTTAGGGCCAATTCCCTTCCCCCTCTCTTTCTCTCCCTTTATGTATTCCCTGCCCCATTTCCCCCCGACTCCAGTTTTTACCTTCTGCTTTTCCCTGTAGTGTAAGGTAGAATTTGTTACCCCAATGGATCTAGCTGCTCTTTCCCCTCAGAAATGATTCCTCTGAGAGTAAGGTTTAAGTATTACCTATTAATACTCTCTTCCTCTCCCTCTTATAATATTCCCCTCCCCTTCCCATATGCTTCTTTGTGTGGTATATATTATCCTATTTTTCTTATTCCTTTAAGTTTCTCTTGGTGCCATCTTCTATTCCTCCACCTCTTTTCTTTTTTTCTTTTTTTCTGTGTATCAACTTAGACCACTGAGTACCCCAACCTTTCCCTATGTATAGTTCTTCTAATTGCTATAATAGTAAATACAATTTTTGAGAGTTACAAATAACATTTTTCCATATAGGAATATAAGTAATTTGATCTTATTGAAGTTCTTAAAGACGAACCTTTAAATTTTTTTTTCTTTCCCCTCTCTTTCTTATTTATCTTTCCATGTTTCTCTTGGTTTTTGTGCTTGGATATTAAACTTTCCATTTAGTCCTGGTCTTTTCTGTGCAAATACTTAGAAATTATCTTGTTGAATGCCCATACTTTCCCCTGTAAGTATATAGTCGGTTTTGATGGGTAGGTGACCCTTGGTTATAGACCCAGTTCTCTTGCCTTTCTGAACATCATATTCCAAGCCTTGAGGTCTTGTAGTGTGGAGGCTGCCAGATCCTGTGTAATCCTGATTGGTGTTCCTTGATATCTGAATTGTCTCTTTCTGGCTTCTTGTAATATTTTCTCTTTAACTTGGAAGTTTTTGAATTTGGCTATTACATTCCTGGGAGCTATCTTTTGAGGACTTAGTGTAGAGGGTGTTCTATGGGCTCTTTCAATGTCTATTTTGCCCTCTTGTTCAAGGACATCAGGGCAGTTTTCTTGGATAATTTCTTGTTGTATGATATCTAGATTTCTATTTGTCTGATTTTTCCAGAAGACCAATAATTCTTAAGTTGTCTCTTCTGGACCTGTTTTCTTGATCTGTCATCTTCTCATTGAGGTATTTCATGTTTCCTTCTATTTTGCCAGTCCTTTGACTTTGTTTTATTAATTCTTGCTGTCTTGTGAGATCAATGTCCAATTCTAGCTAGGCTATAATCTTTTGATTTTCCTTTTCCATCTGGTCTGTCTGGCTCTTCATGGCTTCCAGCTGGTCATTTCTGGTCTTCAATTTGCTTATCATTTTATTTTATTTCTGAACCTCAATTTCCAATTGTGAAATTCTGCCTTTTAAACTTATTTTCTTTTTGAACTATTTCCCACTTTCCTTGCCAAATCTCTTCCACCTTTCTCCTGATCTCAGATTGGAACTCTTCAAGAGCTTGTGACCAATTTTCATTTTTTGGAGGGGAGGGTTTGGATGTGTTTACATGTTTGTCCTCCTCTGCTGTCTATTCTGTGGTCTGGATCTTTTCTATGTAAAAATTACCTAGAGTTAGTGGATTTTTCTTGATTATTTTGTTGGTTGGTTTTTCTTGAGTCTTGCTAGCCATTACTATGATGTTTCTTGCTTTCCTCAGAAGTCTGGGTGAAGGGGAAGCTAGGTCACTCAGTGGATTGAGAGTCAGGCCTAGAGACAGGAGGTCCTAGGTTCAAAGCCAGCCTCAGACACTTCCCAGCTGTGTGATCCTGGGCAAGTCACTTAACCCCCATTGCCCACCCTTACCACTCTTCCACCTAGGAGCCAATACACAGAAGTTAAGGGTTTAAAAAAAAGAAAAAAAGAAGAAGTCTGGGTGAAGAGGGCAGGCTCTCTGTGTATGGAGCTAGGGAGCGGTTTTTGCCTGAGTCTACTTTTTGAGTCTGTGCGTAGTTTCTGCTGTATGCCACCCCAGCCCCACTCCCCTTTCCTTGCCCAAGGTGTGCACTCTTTAGCTTCCTAGGGTTTCAGGTCTAGCTGCTCTTAGGGGTGCTCTTGATCTGCTGTCAAGAACTTAGAGGTTATTCCCTACTGCTTTAATTCTAGGGTGCTGGCTATGAATCCTGTCTCATAGGTAGGGGAGGGGAGGGTTTGATCAGCTCATGGTTTGGTGGGAGCTAATTTACCCCCTTATAGCATGGAAATGCCCAAACTCCATGTACCTTCAATGTTGCGCCCTATTATGGAGTCCCTTCACTCATCTGAACTTGGCCTTTGTTCTTTTGAGGCATTGTACAGATTGGTGGTAGGGAGGGTAAAAGTTCTGCAGCTATTCTGCAGCCATCTTAACCTGGAAGTCCCAATGATCTTTTTTAAAAAGTAACTCTTGACTACCATTAACTATACATTCACATATATTAAAATAATCTACAACTGTAACTGCTAAAAAATTAAAAGCAGTTTAACATTTCTTAAATGGATCTTTGTCCTTTTTTTAATCTTTGCAAATGTTAATATCTTTATTGCTGTCTCCAGTCTGCTGTGACTGGTTATTGTCTAGAGCATCTGATCCAGCATTCAATGTCTTTGAATATTTGTTCCTTTTTTCTAGCTTCTTATGTGGACTTTTCTTTCACTATTCTTTTGTCTTATTGACTTCCTCATGTCTTTGTTCAGCACATGTGTAATAACAGAATCTCTTTCACCAAGTAAAAATATGTTCTTAAATTTATTGTATAGCATTATAGAGTTTTCCATGATAACCTGACTTATCTTATTTTCTTTAATGAGCATCCAGGTGACACAGCATATAAAGTGCCAGGCTAGTCTAAAGTCAGGGAAACTCATCTTTCTGAGCTCAAATCCAGCCTCAGTCACTTACTAGCTATGTGAGCCTGGACAAGTCACTTAACCCTATTTACCTCAGTTTCCTCACCTGTAAGATGAGCTGGAGAAGGAAATGGCAAACCATTTCATTATCTTTGCTAAGGAAAGCCCAAATGGAGTCATGAAGAGTCAGGCATAACTGAACAACAGCAAATATAAATCCTAGCTACTATAAGCCATTTTTACCTTCTCTATTTCTGAAGATAATTTTTATAGGATAGGAATTAATTACTCTTTAAACATTCAATAAATTTACTTGCAAGTCTAGACTTCCTTTGGTCCACCACACTCTCCAGCAGCTTCATTACTGTTTTACAACATAATAGTATTCAATTTTATTTATCATAACTTTTTCTTTCATTCCTTCATTTATGGACTCTCCTTCAGATGCTCATTTTTTTCCACCTCAAAAGTGGTGTCAATATTTTTCTACATCCTTATTATCTGTTTTATTCAGGATCGATGTCTTCTTTAATCTTTCCTTCCATTAATTCCACTTTCTCCTCTCCTATGTTTCCCATTTCCCTACAGAGTGAAATTGATTTTTGGACCTAATTGTTGAAGTGTCATCTTTTCTCCTTACCGCCTCTTTGTATAGAAGTCTACTTTTACATCCTTATTTCAGGAGATAATTTCCTCTACTCTTCCTTTCCCTTTCTCTACAATGTCATCTGTCTCCTTCTCTCTTTCACTTTCTCTCTTAAGACCATCAAGACACAAGAGAACCATTCCCAGGCCTTATTGAATCAGACTCCTTCTATGACCTCTGATAATCATTTAATTAATCACATTGTAATATAGGATTATTAACATTGCCATGTTTGCTTGGGGCAACCCGTCAGTTGCCCTGGTTGGAATGTTGACCATGGCATAAGCCTCAGAGCAAATACCAACTGCCAGTTGGGCAAAGGGTATATAAAGCCCCAGAGACCCAGGGCTGGGTTCTGTTCTTTCCTGACTTCTCCCTCACCTCTCACTTACCCCATACTCTCCTGGGATCTGGGTGGTGGGAGCTGGAACATGGGTAGTTTTTAGGCCTAGAATAGGGTTAAACCAATTCTTCAGAACAACTTATCAATACTATCTACACTACTGGCAAGCCTTTAGTCAAAGATTAACTTTATTATCCAGAGACCACATCACTCTGACCCAGGGCTACTTGCCCTGAGTCAGCAGAAGAGCATCCAGACAAGACCTAATAGCATCTTGAATCAGATAAATCTTTCACCCTTAGTTCTTAGTACTTCCTAACCATCTTTCCACTACCTTATCTCATATACTCCTGTTATCAATAAACCCCTTAGCCTTAATATGAGAACTTTGTGGTTATTGCCTACCATCTAAGGCCAGGCAGGAACAGCCTACAGGAAAGGTTCTGATCAGTTTCAGCAGGGATAAACTCCTTTGCTGTAGGACAGGAAGTCCAATATTCACTTCATGTCAACCTACTACACACCAATAGGAGGCTACTTCCTCATCAGGAAAGGGGCTGGAGATTAGACATCTTAAAAGAGCCTGGTGTCTAGCAGTGAGTTTTACTTAGCACTCTGTTAACCTGGGTTGGATCCTTGTTACATTTATAATCAATTTCAAGCTCAGCCCTGGTACAGCCCATACTACTCTCTCTACAGCTAGCACCTTCCTCCTTCTAGTATTATTACTAGCATGAGGGCCCTTTGTCTTACTCATTACAACATGCATCATTTCCCCACATCTGAATTCTTGTTTAATTGTTCATTTATTTTCACCTTTTTATGCTTCTCTTAATTCCTGTTTGAACTTCTCTGTAGCTCTGGTCTTTTTAGCAAGAATGAAAAGGACTCTATTAAGGTTTATTAGTGGTCAGTTGTATTAATACTCCATATTTTCTGGCTAAGTAATTCTTGGCTACAAACCCACATCCTTGCCTTCAAGAATATTGTGCCACAAGTTCATGTTGTTGGCAGGTAAATCACATGTGATCCTGACTGTTAGCTCCTCAGTATGTGGATTCTTTCTGGGTGTGTGCAATAATTCTTCTTTGACTTGGAAATTCTTGATTTTGGCTATTGTTCTTAAGAGTTTTCATTTGGGGGCATTTCATAAAAAAAAGTGAATGATAGATTCTATTTTCATTTTGTCCTCCAATTCTGAGAGATCTGGAAGGTTTTATGATTTCTTGAGATCTGATATCTAGTCCATTATTGTTGTTTTTATCTTAGAATTCAAATGCTACAATGATCTTTACACTTTTTTCCTCCTCAACTTGTCTTCCTAGTTAGTTTTTTAATATGATCTATCTTACATTTTCTTCTGTGTTTTTTTTCATCTTTTTGATTGTTTTAATATTATTATCTCATTGAATCTTTAGCTTCTACTTAGGCCATTCTAATGTTCAGAGAATTGTTGGTTCAGAAAGATTTTATACCTTTTGTGGAAAGCTGTTAATTCCCTTTCTTATTCCTTCTTCATGCTTTCTTAATTTTTTTCCCCTCAAGCACTCTCATTTATAAAAGCATTTTTAACTCTTAAAAATAACTTCTTAAATCATCTCTTTCAGGAATTCTAGCCGAGTTTATGGCCAAACTCTGTGTACGTGTGTGTGTGTGTGTGTGTGTGTGTGTGTGTGTGTGTGTGTGTGTG
>NW_025394502.1:0-8208 GCF_016433145.1 Gracilinanus agilis | reverse complement strand
AGAGAGAGAGAGAGAGAGAGAGAGAGAGAGAGAGAGAGAGAGAGAGATTCATGCTCAGTTGTTTTTTAACCCTTACCTTCTATCTTAGAATCAATACTGTATATTGATTCCAAGGTAGAAGAGCAGTCAGAGCTATGTGATGGGAGTTAAGTGACTTGTCTAGGGACACACAGCTAGGAAGTATCTAAGGTCTGATTTGAACTCTGGGCCTCCCATCTCTAGACCTGGTTCTCAATCCCTAGTTCAGTTGCTTTTTGGACATGTTTGACTCTTCATGGCCCTATTGTGATTTGGCAGAGATACTCTAGTGGTTTTCCATTTCCTTCTCCAGCTCATTTTACATGCGAAGAATAGATAGATAGATAGATAGATAGATAGATAGATAGATAGATAGATATGGAAAAGAGATACGGATGGATGGATAGAGAGAGAAAGAGAGAGATGAGGAAAGAGAGATATGGAAAAATGGACGGATGGATAGATAGATAGATAGATATACAGAAAGATAGATGGATGATGGATGGATGGATGGAAGGAAGGATGGATAGATAGACAGAGTCCAAATATGCAAGAAAATCTCACTAATTTAGAATTGTTGATTCTTTTGCTCTTAACTGAATTCAAGCTTGCCTTTGGGTTGTCTATTCTAAAAAAGGTTTCTTTTTTTATTTAATAATTTTTATTTTTTAGAAAAGTTAACATGGTTATATGATTCATGTTCTTACTTTCCCCTTCCCCCACCCCCGACTTTCCACCCCCCCCATAGCCGATGCGCATTTCTACTGGTTTTAACATGTGTCATTGTTGTAAGAAAAAAGTTGGAAGGGGAATGTTTCATTGGAAGGCTCTGTTTTTGAGTACTTTAGCAGCAGCATCTTATGCAGAAATTACCTAATGTGCTAATTACAACCCATAGCTAAAAATCATTGCATTTTAGAGCAGGGAAAAAAACCTTAAGGATCATCCAGGTCAAACTCCATCATTTTCTATCACATAAAATAAGGCCTTCTGGGGGAGCTAAGTAGCACTGTAGACAGAGCACCAGGCCTGGAACGGGGAGGTGTTGGGTTCAGATTTAGCCTCAAATGCTTCCCAGCTGTGTGACCTAGACAAATCATTTAATCCTAGTAGCCTAGCCCTTACCATCCTTTTGCTTTAGAGCCAATACCTGATATTGATTCTAAGAAATTAAGGGATTAAAAAAATAGCCTTCTAGGGGTTTCAACTAGATAACACCTGCTCTATTTGATCCCTAGGGAGCCCAACTTCTGAGGGCTTCAGTTTCTCATCTGTAAAATGAGAGATTTCGAACATATATACTCCGAAGTGTATATGTGTGTTCCATGTTTTATAGAGTTTATAGTTTACAAGGGTTAAGCATATTAGTAGAGTTCCAAGTTTTAGAGACTAGAACGAATGAATGAAAAAGCATTTATTAAGCATTTCCTATGTACCAAGGACTATGCATTTCCCAAATCCAAATCTAATCTCTGCCACCAATTAGTCATTTATCCTTTCTGAGTCTTTATTCCCTCATTTGTAAAATGTGGATGATAATAGCACCTCTCCCACAAGTTTATCCTATGGATCAAATGAAATAAAGTTATGTTAAGCGTTTTACAAACCTTAAAAGGCACTGGGACAGTTATGGCAAACTTTTTAGAGACCTATTGCCCAAACTGCACCCTCATGCCATATGTGAGCTACCCTCTTACCCCAAATAAGAGAGGGAGGAAGCACCTCCATTGGGCTGCTGGGCATAGGGGTGGATGATGAGAGAAATGTCCTCAGGCACATGTAGAGAGAGGGGAAAGGAGCAGCCCCCTCTAGCATGCTCCAGCTTGTGTGCCATAGGTTCACCAACATGACTCTAGGATATGAGCTAGAATCCTTGTTTACCGAGTGTTTTCCTCATCACAACTCTGGTTGTATACTGTTCAATTGTAAATAACTTGTGAGGTATTTATAGTTCAAAATTATTATTCTCTAGGCTGAGACCTAGAGAGGTTTTTTCAACCTGCCCCTAAGTCATATAGCTAAGCAGAATTAGGTCTAGAACTCAAATCTAAGCTTTATGGTTCCAGGTCAAGTGCTATTTTCGATAGACTAGACATATGTAATTGCCAAGATTAGAAGCATAATAGTAGGTGATTACAAAGTTCTCTGAGGGCATTGTGAGAAAGCATGCATGGGAGATGGTGCTGGAGAGCTGGAGAAAAGGCTAGGCTAACTATGGAAGGCTTTCTAGCACAAGTAGCCTGAGTGATCATCAAGAGAAAGAAAGGGATGGACAGGGGAATGGGATGGGGGGGGTGTAAAAAACTGTCCTGGATGGTAGATAGAGGGGGTATAAGCTCAGAACAGAGGGAAGCCCAGGCAGACTGGGAGCCGGGCACAGAAGCCATCCCTCTTACCCCTTCAGTACTGGCCTCGGTGACTGAGGGATGCTAATTCTGGCCATCTTTCCAAAGCTCATAGGTACCGCTAGATTAATCACTGTGAGGACCTCAGTAGAAGTTGGGATGAGGCAGGGGATGAGAGATAGCCAGCCTCTGGCCTTAGAGTTGATGAAATCTGAGATCCAGAAGGAGACTTGGGTGATTTGCCGGGGGCCTCCCTGGCTTCATAGGGAACCAGTGACCTTTTTTCCACAGCTGATTTTCTTTCCCCTAGGGCACCAACTCTCTCTCTGCAGTTAGAATGAGCTGCTTCTCAGGCAGTCAGCTCCCAGGCGAGCTAAGTCCCTGGTGCTTGGAAAGGGAAGCATGAAGCCTGTGCTGCCCCTCCTCCTCCCCTCCGGCGCAGCATCAGGCAGCTCAGAAAAACCATCAAGTGCCTTCATCAGAAGTGAGAAGAGCTAGCTCATGGTTATGGCAAAGCCTGGGTCCTAGCCCTGGTGCTGAGGCTCCCGAGCCGATGGTACGAGATCTCAGGTCCAGATCACCCACAATGCAAGTGGCTTGAGCTGGAAGGGGCAAGAACAGAGTCTCTTGTTCGCATGGTGAGCCAATGATGGGGGGGATGGGCAGCCAGTAGGAAACTGCCTTCCTAGGTCCTGCATCTTGGAAAGGGCCCAGCAGACAGGGCCTGGACTGACAGAAAGCCCTCTTCTACTCCATGGGTTGTATGTTCAACTTGACCACAGCATTCAAAATCATTTTTTCTATGCTGCCAATATTTTACAAAATTAGCCTTATGAGAGAAATGCAAAAAAAAAAGGCCAAAACTCACAGCTGAGTCTCAGCATCCTCATCTGGAAAATGGGCATAGTAATCATTGCACCACTGACCTCTCATAACCATCATGAGGAAAGCACATTGTAATGTCTCAAGGTTACATCAGTGTGAGCCATCACCTCTCATGACAGATCCACCTGGGGTTCCCAACAAGTTTCTCAGCAGTTCAGAGAGGAGACTGTTATATGAGTGGCAGTTTTGCAAAAAGCCATGGCTCAGAAGTCACAGAACCTGTGTTCCAATCCCGCCTCTCGCTCATTACTTGTGGGACATTGGGTAAATCCCTTAACTTCTTAGGCTTCTGTTTTCTCATCTATAAAATGAAAGTGTTGGGCTAGAATACATTGTGGTATCTTGGTGTAGAATGCTGGACCTTGAAAGAAGCAAAGATTTGGGTTCAAATCCCTCCTGGCTTGTGTGATCCTACCAAGTAATTTAACTTCCCTGCATCTCTATTTCCTCATCAGTGAAATAAAGATAATAATAGCATCTACTTCATGGGGAGGAACACTACCCAAGGTTGTCAGGAGAGTAGGTAGACCTGGTTCTGGCTCTGACTTTGGTTGAATGACCTTGGGCAAGTCCCTTAAACTTTCTCTGATATAAGCTAATTTTATGATCTCTAAGCTCTAAGTTAGAAATCAGATGATGTTCCCCTTCTAGAGTCTTGCCCTCTAAGAGCTTACACTCTGAGACATGCCGAGGTACAAGAACATTGGTTGTCTATTTGCTGGAAGATGGGGACAACAGCAGACACTACTGGTTACTTGGCTGACAATAGCAGACACTGGTTCAATATAGCTAAGGGTCATTGATGTAGGGTTAGAGGTCACCTTAGAGATCATTGGGTCATAAGATTATAGATTTAGGATGGGAAGGGATGATCAAAGTCCCGTAGTCCGGTATTGTCATTTTACAGGTAAGAAAGGAGAAGCCCAAGAGCTTACAGGATTTGCCAAAGGTCATACAAGTAATGAATCAATGGCAGGATTTGAACCCAGGTCCTGTGACATCAAAGCCATGGCTCATTCCAAAGTACTCTACTACCTCCAATCCCCTCATTTTACAGGGGGGGAAATTGATATTGAGAATAGTGCAATGACTTGCTGAGGTCACTCAGGTAGGAATCAAACTCCTGACTCTAAATGTGGGTTCCCTGCCAGAGCCCAAGACTATCTCTCTCTCCCTCCTCTAGATCTGTGAGATTTTTGATGAGTACAGGGAAAAGGAGCCAGAGTCTGCCTAGGGAGAAAGAGGAGCCCCAGCTGGGTGGGATGAGAAGGAGGCAGGCAATCCTACCTTGGCTCCCACTCCATGGCCCAGTCACCTCCCTTCCCCTGGGAATCGAAGCCTCAGCTGACACAGGCAGGAGATGATGGATGTCTGGTGTGTGAGGAGAGGCAGATGGAGATGGAAGGGGAGAAGGAAGAGGTGAGAAGGGGATTTGGGAAAGGAAAGGCAATGATGAATGGTGTGTAGGAGGGAGGGAAAAGTTTTGCATCAAGAAGGAAAAGGAGCTGAAGATGTAGTAGGATGGGGGAAGGAAGGGGAGCCAGCTCCCCGGGAGCATTATGACCTGGAAGGAGAACCCTGGGTTTCTCTAAATCCTGTGAGGCTAAGGGGGCAGGAGTCTACCATGGACAGGGTGGCTCTGGACAGAAGTTATAAACCAAGAGGATGCGGTCTTTGGGGAGCTTTTGAAATCTTTATGAAAGTTTATCCCGGCCCCCAATTATGCAGTTGAAGGCATATTTTTTAAGTCTCTGGCACTAGGATTGAAATTATGTTAGCTCACATTTATATGGCATTTCACAGTTTATAGGGAGCCCTTTCCTCTCTAGAGACCTGTGAGGTAGGGGATAGAAGTCCCTACTGGCCACAGACAAGGAAACTGAGGCTCATTGATTAGGGGATTTGGCCACAGATTTGGTCGCAGAACTAGGAAGATGGAAGTCCCTACTGTCCCCATTTCACAGACAAGGAAACTGAAGCTCATTGGTTAAGGGACTTGACCATGGTCACAGAGCTAGAAAGGTGGAGGTCCCCATTTCACAGACAAGGTAACTGAAGCTTACCAGTTAAGGGTCTTGGCCATAGTCACAGAGCTAGAAAGTTGGAAGCCCTTGTCCCCATTTTACAGAAGAGGAAACTGAGGCTCTGTGGGCAAGGGATTTGGCAGAATAGAACTTATAAGTGACCAAGGTGGGAGAAGAACCCATTATTTGGTCTCCAGTGCAGGTTCCCCTGCACCTCAAGTGGTCAGTAGGATTGGTCAGAAATGAGTTCTTGTCATAAGGGAACTCAAAAACCTGTGGCCCCTAGATAAGGAAAAGGTGTCTGTAGCTTCTGCTGAGCTCTCTAATCTCTCCCCAGGAGCTGACTGCATTGCCAGCCCCTAATGCCTATTCTGTCCCTCTAAGCTTGGTTCCTGGACGGGCGGAAATAGCCATCAGTGTCACCTGCTCAGTAGTGGGAGACGTTAGCTGGCACGGCCAGAACATACACTCTGTAATTTCTCGAGGAGTAACAATAATGGGGCTAATTTGGTGTTTCATCATTTTGTTCCTAGGGGAGTGATGGGGACAAGGGAGGGAGGGCTGAGACAAGGCTGCATATTGGTGACAGCCCTCCAGAGAAAAGGCTGTAGATTCACGAGGGACGGCCCCCTTCCCTCACCCCCACTGTATTGTGTTTCATTGCACTCCCCTCTCCTGCCATCCCATTATTGTCTGGGCTGGAATGGCTGGCCAGACTAACTGTACAGCACCGGGGAGGGATGAGGAGGAGGGGGTCAAGGCTGATGCCTCTCATTCCAAACCAGGAGACCAAAGTTCTAAGCAGACTGCTTGCTGTTCCCTCCCTTCTCCATCTCTCGGCCCTGATCCCTTTTTACCGACCTTCTAAAGCTGCCTAAAAAGCATGTTGTTCCATTTGTACAGAGATTTGTTGTTGTGAAGTCGTTTCCAGGCACCTCTGACACTTTCTGACCCCACGTGGAATTTTTTTGGCAGAGATATTGGAGTATTCGCCTTTTCCTTCTCCAGTTCATTTTACAGATGAGGAAACTGAGGCAAAGAGGGGTAGGTGATTTGCCCAGGGTCGCACAACTAGTAAGGGTCTGAGGCTAGATTTGAATTCAGGAAGATGAGTTGTCTTGATTTCAAGCCCGGTGCTGTATCTGCAGTTCTACCTAGCTGCCCTTGTATGAAGGTGTATTTATCTAAAATAGTACACGAGGCCTTGACCGCCATGTCTAAGGTGCAGAGCTTAGGATCATTCCTAGGGGCAAATTACACTGGGTGCCTTCCTGCCCCCTGGAAGGGGAAAGAGTATGGGATTTAGAGTCAGAGAACTTGAATTCAAATTTTGACTGTTTCATTTGCAAAAATGAGGGGTTTGGACCAAATTTTTTAACTTTAAAAAATTTTTTTTAATTAAAAACTTTTTTTTTTTGCTTTTTTATTCCTTTATTGTGGGGCTAATTAAAATTTTCTTTAAAATATTTTGACAACTGCATTTCAGTATAATTGGTTTCCTATGTAAATCTCTGTATTTTATTTTATGCATTTAAAAACATTTTTCTGAGATGGGATTCATAGGTTCTCCTGGCTGATCAGAGGGTTCCATAATACACAAAAAGGTTTTTTAAAAAATGGTTAAGGGGGCAGCTAGGTGGTTCAGTGAATTGAGAGCCAGGCCCGGGGAAGGGAGGTCCTGGGTTACAATCTGGCCTCAGACACGTCTCAGCTTGCCCTGGGCAAGTCACTTCATGCCTATTGCTGTTCTGCCACTGTTCTGCCTTAGAACCAATACATAGTATGGATTCTAAGACAGAAGGTAAGGGTTTAAAAAAAAAAAAAAAGAAAAAGGTTAAAACCCCCTGGATTAAATGGCCAACTCTAAGTCTTAGGCATAGCCTAGTGTATTAGGCATTGAACTTAGAATCAGGAAGACCTGGGTCCAAATCATGCCCCATGTACTTACTAGCTATGAGACCCTGGACAAGTTACTGTACCTCTCTGCCTCAGTTTCCTTATCTTGCAAAATGAGGAAATTGGACTGGATGACTTATTAGGTCCCTTCCAGCTCTATGATCCTCTAAACTTATACTTTTTTTTTTTTTAACCCTTACCTTCCATCTTGGAGTCAATACCGTGTATTGGCTCCAAGGTAGAAGATTGGTAAGGGTAGGCAATGGGGGTCAAGTGACTTGCCCAGGGTCACACAGCTGGGAAGTGTCTGAGGCCAGATTTGAACCTAGGACCTCCCATCTCTAGGCCTGGCTCTCAATCCACTGAGCTACCCAGCTGCCCCCTTAAACTTATACTTTTAAGAGAAATCAAAAAAAGGTTAACCAGCCCTTTGAATTAGTGAATAATAACAATTTCAGATGTGCCTAAAGATAGATTTTGAGTTTCCAAGGTGCTTTCTCTGTACGTTATTTAGCTGGCGGAAATCTGTGGGCTTATGATATGGCTGGGAACCTCAGGTCTTCTCTAGACTTCTTCTTTCCTGGGGCTACTTCAGTTCTCTCTCCACTACCCCACCATGCGGGAATCTGGGGAAATCATTTTCTTCAATAAAATTCTGAGTACACACCATAAATCCAAATAGCAAGGTGGAAAGATGCTCCAGCATCAGAGAATCTTAAGTTCAAATCCAACTGAGCCCCTGGGGGACCTTGGACAAGTCATTAAGCTTTCAGGGTCTCTCTTCTCTCATCTATAAAAAGAGGGGGTTGCTCTAAATGGCCTCTGAAGCCCCTTTTAGCTCAAGGCTTTCAATCCTATAATCGATTCCATTTTCCCTTTAAGATTTTTTTTTTACACATCACTGTGACCTTTGGGACACAATGTAAGACCTTCACCTGTGGGTACCGATGAGGGGTCTGGTAGGAGGCTGTGGGACTTGACTCTAGATAATGGTAATAATAATAATAATAATAATAATAATAATAATAATAATAATAATA
>NW_025394501.1:0-8209 GCF_016433145.1 Gracilinanus agilis | reverse complement strand
AGAGAGAGAGAGAGAGAGAGAGAGAGAGAGAGAGAGAGAGAGAGAGATTCATGCTCAGTTGTTTTTTAACCCTTACCTTCTATCTTAGAATCAATACTGTATATTGATTCCAAGGTAGAAGAGCAGTCAGAGCTATGTGATGGGAGTTAAGTGACTTGTCTAGGGACACACAGCTAGGAAGTATCTAAGGTCTGATTTGAACTCTGGGCCTCCCATCTCTAGACCTGGTTCTCAATCCCTAGTTCAGTTGCTTTTTGGACATGTTTGACTCTTCATGGCCCTATTGTGATTTGGCAGAGATACTCTAGTGGTTTTCCATTTCCTTCTCCAGCTCATTTTACATGCGAAGAATAGATAGATAGATAGATAGATAGATAGATAGATAGATAGATAGATATGGAAAAGAGATACGGATGGATGGATAGAGAGAGAAAGAGAGAGATGAGGAAAGAGAGATATGGAAAAATGGACGGATGGATAGATAGATAGATAGATATACAGAAAGATAGATGGATGATGGATGGATGGATGGAAGGAAGGATGGATAGATAGACAGAGTCCAAATATGCAAGAAAATCTCACTAATTTAGAATTGTTGATTCTTTTGCTCTTAACTGAATTCAAGCTTGCCTTTGGGTTGTCTATTCTAAAAAAGGTTTCTTTTTTTATTTAATAATTTTTATTTTTTAGAAAAGTTAACATGGTTATATGATTCATGTTCTTACTTTCCCCTTCCCCCACCCCCGACTTTCCACCCCCCCCATAGCCGATGCGCATTTCTACTGGTTTTAACATGTGTCATTGTTGTAAGAAAAAAGTTGGAAGGGGAATGTTTCATTGGAAGGCTCTGTTTTTGAGTACTTTAGCAGCAGCATCTTATGCAGAAATTACCTAATGTGCTAATTACAACCCATAGCTAAAAATCATTGCATTTTAGAGCAGGGAAAAAAACCTTAAGAATCATCCAGGTCAAACTCCATCATTTTCTATCACATAAAATAAGGCCTTCTGGGGGAGCTAAGTAGCACTGTAGACAGAGCACCAGGCCTGGAACGGGGAGGTGTTGGGTTCAGATTTAGCCTCAAATGCTTCCCAGCTGTGTGACCTAGACAAATCATTTAATCCTAGTAGCCTAGCCCTTACCATCCTTTTGCTTTAGAGCCAATACCTGATATTGATTCTAAGAAATTAAGGGATTAAAAAAATAGCCTTCTAGGGGTTTCAACTAGATAACACCTGCTCTATTTGATCCCTAGG
Organism: Gracilinanus agilis; assembly: GCF_016433145.1. Lineage (NCBI taxonomy): Eukaryota > Metazoa > Chordata > Mammalia > Didelphimorphia > Didelphidae > Gracilinanus > Gracilinanus agilis. The sequence continues at coordinate 6,952 of NW_025394501.1, read as the reverse complement.
GAGCCCAACTTCTGAGGGCTTCAGTTTCTCATCTGTAAAATGAGAGATTTCGAACATATATACTCCGAAGTGTATATGTGTGTTCCATGTTTTATAGAGTTTATAGTTTACAAGGGTTAAGCATATTAGTAGAGTTCCAAGTTTTAGAGACTAGAACGAATGAATGAAAAAGCATTTATTAAGCATTTCCTATGTACCAAGGACTATGCATTTCCCAAATCCAAATCTAATCTCTGCCACCAATTAGTCATTTATCCTTTCTGAGTCTTTATTCCCTCATTTGTAAAATGTGGATGATAATAGCACCTCTCCCACAAGTTTATCCTATGGATCAAATGAAATAAAGTTATGTTAAGCGTTTTACAAACCTTAAAAGGCACTGGGACAGTTATGGCAAACTTTTTAGAGACCTATTGCCCAAACTGCACCCTCATGCCATATGTGAGCTACCCTCTTACCCCAAATAAGAGAGGGAGGAAGCACCTCCATTGGGCTGCTGGGCATAGGGGTGGATGATGAGAGAAATGTCCTCAGGCACATGTAGAGAGAGGGGAAAGGAGCAGCCCCCTCTAGCATGCTCCAGCTTGTGTGCCATAGGTTCACCAACATGACTCTAGGATATGAGCTAGAATCCTTGTTTACCGAGTGTTTTCCTCATCACAACTCTGGTTGTATACTGTTCAATTGTAAATAACTTGTGAGGTATTTATAGTTCAAAATTATTATTCTCTAGGCTGAGACCTAGAGAGGTTTTTTCAACCTGCCCCTAAGTCATATAGCTAAGCAGAATTAGGTCTAGAACTCAAATCTAAGCTTTATGGTTCCAGGTCAAGTGCTATTTTCGATAGACTAGACATATGTAATTGCCAAGATTAGAAGCATAATAGTAGGTGATTACAAAGTTCTCTGAGGGCATTGTGAGAAAGCATGCATGGGAGATGGTGCTGGAGAGCTGGAGAAAAGGCTAGGCTAACTATGGAAGGCTTTCTAGCACAAGTAGCCTGAGTGATCATCAAGAGAAAGAAAGGGATGGACAGGGGAATGGGATGGGGGGGGTGTAAAAAACTGTCCTGGATGGTAGATAGAGGGGGTATAAGCTCAGAACAGAGGGAAGCCCAGGCAGACTGGGAGCCGGGCACAGAAGCCATCCCTCTTACCCCTTCAGTACTGGCCTCGGTGACTGAGGGATGCTAATTCTGGCCATCTTTCCAAAGCTCATAGGTACCGCTAGATTAATCACTGTGAGGACCTCAGTAGAAGTTGGGATGAGGCAGGGGATGAGAGATAGCCAGCCTCTGGCCTTAGAGTTGATGAAATCTGAGATCCAGAAGGAGACTTGGGTGATTTGCCGGGGGCCTCCCTGGCTTCATAGGGAACCAGTGACCTTTTTTCCACAGCTGATTTTCTTTCCCCTAGGGCACCAACTCTCTCTCTGCAGTTAGAATGAGCTGCTTCTCAGGCAGTCAGCTCCCAGGCGAGCTAAGTCCCTGGTGCTTGGAAAGGGAAGCATGAAGCCTGTGCTGCCCCTCCTCCTCCCCTCCGGCGCAGCATCAGGCAGCTCAGAAAAACCATCAAGTGCCTTCATCAGAAGTGAGAAGAGCTAGCTCATGGTTATGGCAAAGCCTGGGTCCTAGCCCTGGTGCTGAGGCTCCCGAGCCGATGGTACGAGATCTCAGGTCCAGATCACCCACAATGCAAGTGGCTTGAGCTGGAAGGGGCAAGAACAGAGTCTCTTGTTCGCATGGTGAGCCAATGATGGGGGGGATGGGCAGCCAGTAGGAAACTGCCTTCCTAGGTCCTGCATCTTGGAAAGGGCCCAGCAGACAGGGCCTGGACTGACAGAAAGCCCTCTTCTACTCCATGGGTTGTATGTTCAACTTGACCACAGCATTCAAAATCATTTTTTCTATGCTGCCAATATTTTACAAAATTAGCCTTATGAGAGAAATGCAAAAAAAAAAGGCCAAAACTCACAGCTGAGTCTCAGCATCCTCATCTGGAAAATGGGCATAGTAATCATTGCACCACTGACCTCTCATAACCATCATGAGGAAAGCACATTGTAATGTCTCAAGGTTACATCAGTGTGAGCCATCACCTCTCATGACAGATCCACCTGGGGTTCCCAACAAGTTTCTCAGCAGTTCAGAGAGGAGACTGTTATATGAGTGGCAGTTTTGCAAAAAGCCATGGCTCAGAAGTCACAGAACCTGTGTTCCAATCCCGCCTCTCGCTCATTACTTGTGGGACATTGGGTAAATCCCTTAACTTCTTAGGCTTCTGTTTTCTCATCTATAAAATGAAAGTGTTGGGCTAGAATACATTGTGGTATCTTGGTGTAGAATGCTGGACCTTGAAAGAAGCAAAGATTTGGGTTCAAATCCCTCCTGGCTTGTGTGATCCTACCAAGTAATTTAACTTCCCTGCATCTCTATTTCCTCATCAGTGAAATAAAGATAATAATAGCATCTACTTCATGGGGAGGAACACTACCCAAGGTTGTCAGGAGAGTAGGTAGACCTGGTTCTGGCTCTGACTTTGGTTGAATGACCTTGGGCAAGTCCCTTAAACTTTCTCTGATATAAGCTAATTTTATGATCTCTAAGCTCTAAGTTAGAAATCAGATGATGTTCCCCTTCTAGAGTCTTGCCCTCTAAGAGCTTACACTCTGAGACATGCCGAGGTACAAGAACATTGGTTGTCTATTTGCTGGAAGATGGGGACAACAGCAGACACTACTGGTTACTTGGCTGACAATAGCAGACACTGGTTCAATATAGCTAAGGGTCATTGATGTAGGGTTAGAGGTCACCTTAGAGATCATTGGGTCATAAGATTATAGATTTAGGATGGGAAGGGATGATCAAAGTCCCGTAGTCCGGTATTGTCATTTTACAGGTAAGAAAGGAGAAGCCCAAGAGCTTACAGGATTTGCCAAAGGTCATACAAGTAATGAATCAATGGCAGGATTTGAACCCAGGTCCTGTGACATCAAAGCCATGGCTCATTCCAAAGTACTCTACTACCTCCAATCCCCTCATTTTACAGGGGGGGAAATTGATATTGAGAATAGTGCAATGACTTGCTGAGGTCACTCAGGTAGGAATCAAACTCCTGACTCTAAATGTGGGTTCCCTGCCAGAGCCCAAGACTATCTCTCTCTCCCTCCTCTAGATCTGTGAGATTTTTGATGAGTACAGGGAAAAGGAGCCAGAGTCTGCCTAGGGAGAAAGAGGAGCCCCAGCTGGGTGGGATGAGAAGGAGGCAGGCAATCCTACCTTGGCTCCCACTCCATGGCCCAGTCACCTCCCTTCCCCTGGGAATCGAAGCCTCAGCTGACACAGGCAGGAGATGATGGATGTCTGGTGTGTGAGGAGAGGCAGATGGAGATGGAAGGGGAGAAGGAAGAGGTGAGAAGGGGATTTGGGAAAGGAAAGGCAATGATGAATGGTGTGTAGGAGGGAGGGAAAAGTTTTGCATCAAGAAGGAAAAGGAGCTGAAGATGTAGTAGGATGGGGGAAGGAAGGGGAGCCAGCTCCCCGGGAGCATTATGACCTGGAAGGAGAACCCTGGGTTTCTCTAAATCCTGTGAGGCTAAGGGGGCAGGAGTCTACCATGGACAGGGTGGCTCTGGACAGAAGTTATAAACCAAGAGGATGCGGTCTTTGGGGAGCTTTTGAAATCTTTATGAAAGTTTATCCCGGCCCCCAATTATGCAGTTGAAGGCATATTTTTTAAGTCTCTGGCACTAGGATTGAAATTATGTTAGCTCACATTTATATGGCATTTCACAGTTTATAGGGAGCCCTTTCCTCTCTAGAGACCTGTGAGGTAGGGGATAGAAGTCCCTACTGGCCACAGACAAGGAAACTGAGGCTCATTGATTAGGGGATTTGGCCACAGATTTGGTCGCAGAACTAGGAAGATGGAAGTCCCTACTGTCCCCATTTCACAGACAAGGAAACTGAAGCTCATTGGTTAAGGGACTTGACCATGGTCACAGAGCTAGAAAGGTGGAGGTCCCCATTTCACAGACAAGGTAACTGAAGCTTACCAGTTAAGGGTCTTGGCCATAGTCACAGAGCTAGAAAGTTGGAAGCCCTTGTCCCCATTTTACAGAAGAGGAAACTGAGGCTCTGTGGGCAAGGGATTTGGCAGAATAGAACTTATAAGTGACCAAGGTGGGAGAAGAACCCATTATTTGGTCTCCAGTGCAGGTTCCCCTGCACCTCAAGTGGTCAGTAGGATTGGTCAGAAATGAGTTCTTGTCATAAGGGAACTCAAAAACCTGTGGCCCCTAGATAAGGAAAAGGTGTCTGTAGCTTCTGCTGAGCTCTCTAATCTCTCCCCAGGAGCTGACTGCATTGCCAGCCCCTAATGCCTATTCTGTCCCTCTAAGCTTGGTTCCTGGACGGGCGGAAATAGCCATCAGTGTCACCTGCTCAGTAGTGGGAGACGTTAGCTGGCACGGCCAGAACATACACTCTGTAATTTCTCGAGGAGTAACAATAATGGGGCTAATTTGGTGTTTCATCATTTTGTTCCTAGGGGAGTGATGGGGACAAGGGAGGGAGGGCTGAGACAAGGCTGCATATTGGTGACAGCCCTCCAGAGAAAAGGCTGTAGATTCACGAGGGACGGCCCCCTTCCCTCACCCCCACTGTATTGTGTTTCATTGCACTCCCCTCTCCTGCCATCCCATTATTGTCTGGGCTGGAATGGCTGGCCAGACTAACTGTACAGCACCGGGGAGGGATGAGGAGGAGGGGGTCAAGGCTGATGCCTCTCATTCCAAACCAGGAGACCAAAGTTCTAAGCAGACTGCTTGCTGTTCCCTCCCTTCTCCATCTCTCGGCCCTGATCCCTTTTTACCGACCTTCTAAAGCTGCCTAAAAAGCATGTTGTTCCATTTGTACAGAGATTTGTTGTTGTGAAGTCGTTTCCAGGCACCTCTGACACTTTCTGACCCCACGTGGAATTTTTTTGGCAGAGATATTGGAGTATTCGCCTTTTCCTTCTCCAGTTCATTTTACAGATGAGGAAACTGAGGCAAAGAGGGGTAGGTGATTTGCCCAGGGTCGCACAACTAGTAAGGGTCTGAGGCTAGATTTGAATTCAGGAAGATGAGTCGTCTTGATTTCAAGCCCGGTGCTGTATCTGCAGTTCTACCTAGCTGCCCTTGTATGAAGGTGTATTTATCTAAAATAGTACACGAGGCCTTGACCGCCATGTCTAAGGTGCAGAGCTTAGGATCATTCCTAGGGGCAAATTACACTGGGTGCCTTCCTGCCCCCTGGAAGGGGAAAGAGTATGGGATTTAGAGTCAGAGAACTTGAATTCAAATTTTGACTGTTTCATTTGCAAAAATGAGGGGTTTGGACCAAATTTTTTAACTTTAAAAAATTTTTTTTAATTAAAAACTTTTTTTTTTTGCTTTTTTATTCCTTTATTGTGGGGCTAATTAAAATTTTCTTTAAAATATTTTGACAACTGCATTTCAGTATAATTGGTTTCCTATGTAAATCTCTGTATTTTATTTTATGCATTTAAAAACATTTTTCTGAGATGGGATTCATAGGTTCTCCTGGCTGATCAGAGGGTTCCATAATACACAAAAAGGTTTTTTAAAAAATGGTTAAGGGGGCAGCTAGGTGGTTCAGTGAATTGAGAGCCAGGCCCGGGGAAGGGAGGTCCTGGGTTACAATCTGGCCTCAGACACGTCTCAGCTTGCCCTGGGCAAGTCACTTCATGCCTATTGCTGTTCTGCCACTGTTCTGCCTTAGAACCAATACATAGTATGGATTCTAAGACAGAAGGTAAGGGTTTAAAAAAAAAAAAAAAGAAAAAGGTTAAAACCCCCTGGATTAAATGGCCAACTCTAAGTCTTAGGCATAGCCTAGTGTATTAGGCATTGAACTTAGAATCAGGAAGACCTGGGTCCAAATCATGCCCCATGTACTTACTAGCTATGAGACCCTGGACAAGTTACTGTACCTCTCTGCCTCAGTTTCCTTATCTTGCAAAATGAGGAAATTGGACTGGATGACTTATTAGGTCCCTTCCAGCTCTATGATCCTCTAAACTTATACTTTTTTTTTTTTTTAACCCTTACCTTCCATCTTGGAGTCAATACCGTGTATTGGCTCCAAGGTAGAAGATTGGTAAGGGTAGGCAATGGGGGTCAAGTGACTTGCCCAGGGTCACACAGCTGGGAAGTGTCTGAGGCCAGATTTGAACCTAGGACCTCCCATCTCTAGGCCTGGCTCTCAATCCACTGAGCTACCCAGCTGCCCCCTTAAACTTATACTTTTAAGAGAAATCAAAAAAAGGTTAACCAGCCCTTTGAATTAGTGAATAATAACAATTTCAGATGTGCCTAAAGATAGATTTTGAGTTTCCAAGGTGCTTTCTCTGTACGTTATTTAGCTGGCGGAAATCTGTGGGCTTATGATATGGCTGGGAACCTCAGGTCTTCTCTAGACTTCTTCTTTCCTGGGGCTACTTCAGTTCTCTCTCCACTACCCCACCATGCGGGAATCTGGGGAAATCATTTTCTTCAATAAAATTCTGAGTACACACCATAAATCCAAATAGCAAGGTGGAAAGATGCTCCAGCATCAGAGAATCTTAAGTTCAAATCCAACTGAGCCCCTGGGGGACCTTGGACAAGTCATTAAGCTTTCAGGGTCTCTCTTCTCTCATCTATAAAAAGAGGGGGTTGCTCTAAATGGCCTCTGAAGCCCCTTTTAGCTCAAGGCTTTCAATCCTATAATCGATTCCATTTTCCCTTTAAGATTTTTTTTTTACACATCACTGTGACCTTTGGGACACAATGTAAGACCTTCACCTGTGGGTACCGATGAGGGGTCTGGTAGGAGGCTGTGGGACTTGACTCTAGATAATGGTAATAATAATAATAATAATAATAATAATAATAATAATAATAATAATA
>NW_025394500.1:0-13830 GCF_016433145.1 Gracilinanus agilis | reverse complement strand
CGCACTCGCACTCGCACTCGCACTCGCACTCGCACTCGCACTCGCACCACTGTAGCTGTAAAATGGAGAACTGTCTTCGGAGTAGGAAAGATAAGGTTTATTTGCTAGTATGTCTGACAACTCTCAAAGGCTATATAAATTGTAGAGGATGTGTAGCCCTGCAATGGCAGAGGAAAATTCAAGTTCTCTATGTTGGTGAAAACACAGATCTGACAAAAAGAAATTAGAGAAAATTATGGCCATTTTCATGCTGGAATTTATCTTAAATGCATAGATTCACAATGGAAGGAGAATACATAGGATCTATCTGATCTTGTGCTCTCTTTGACACCATCTTCAGACCAGGTCTGCTCCATTCCTTGTTGAGGTATCCAAGCTTGGAGTCAGGAAGACCTAACTTCAAATCTTGCTTTAAACATGTGCTAAGGGGGCAGCTAGGTAGCTCAGTGGATTGAGAGCCAGGCCTAGAATTGGGAGGTCCTGGGTTCAAATTTGACTTCAGACACTTCCCAGCTGTGTGACCCTGGGTAAGTCACTTAACCCCCATTGCCTTGCCTAGCCCTTAACGCTCTTCTGCCTTAGAGCCAATACAAAGTAGACAGCCAATACAAGACAGAAGGTAAGGGTTTAAAAAAAAATGTGCTAACCATGAGCAAGTCACTATCCATCTCTGTCTCCATGTCCCCATATAAAAACTAACATTCATAATAGTGCCTACCTCACAGGATTGTTGTAAGGATCTAATGAAATAACATATGTAAAGCATTTTTCAAATTCCATTTGAGTGGTAATTATAACAGAAGGGATATAATCTGAATGAAACACTCTTCTAGTTTTCAAGAAATTTATAATCTGGTTAGATGAAGTGAGCATGCATAATTAGTGAACAGTTAGGTGTTAAACACTTGTGTCGCTGCTTCTAAGTCTTCTAGGAGATGAGAAGAAAAATATCATGATGAGATCAAGTGGTCAGAGAAAGTGGTAAAAGGGTCACAATTGTGGAAATGTAAAGATGTAAGAAAGGGGTGGGGGAAGAAATTTGTGTTTCACTCCAGAGGTCTGAGTCAAGTCATGATGAATCACTATAAGAGGAAGAGCCACCTGAGACTTTTGTCCATGAGAAGTGAGGTGCTAAAGTCACATCCCCAAGAAAGAGCATCAACATTTTTATTTGCTTATTTTGGTTTTGTTTTAGTATTAGAGGCCAAGCAATCTGCTACACTGGCCTATTTTGTGAGGTATATACATTCCATTCTAGGAATTCTCCTTTTTCTCAAAGCTTTTTTAAACACAAATGATGAAATGCCTAATATAGGCAAGAGACAGAAAAAGCCAAATTGCCTGATTTCTGGTCAATTCTGTATCCATTTGGCTACATGGCCTCTCTTTGGGAGGCCAGAATGTCTATAGATACCCATATATGGATAAAAACCATGGGCTGAACACTGAACAGAAGCACACATATGAAAATTGCACCACACAGATCTGTTTAAACACAGGCAGTCAGTATATAATGTATAAGTTGTGTTCTGATAGCATGCAGACAGCCTTTCTATTCCTGGCGATTTACTTTATTTCAAAGCAGTAGGGTCAGGCTCCTTTTATTTAACTTGGAGAATAGAATGTATGAAATTAAGCCACATCTTATTATAAAAGGCCATGGTGATTAAGGTTTATCTTCTTCTGTTCCTCTTGTCCATCAGCCTTGCATACATTTCTATTTTCAATGATTCTCTGTGGATGCCAAATCATGTCTTACTGTAAATATCAATTACCCTTTAAAACATTAGTCAGAAAAATATGGAACAGTTACTTACTAAAATGAAACATTTTTATATTTGCTCTGAAAATCTTATCATTAAATTCTACTCGGGTAAATTGTTAACTCACTTAAACATTTAATAAGTATCTGCTGCACACACAATATTGTGGGAGGTAAGACAATAATAAAACATTTCCTGTCCTCAAGGCACTTAAATTGTTCTGGGGAGTACAAGATGGACTCAGTGTCCCACCCAGAAGGGTGAAGGGGGGTAGTTTAAGGAAATAACTTAAGTAAGAGTTGATCTCTGAACTGAACTTAAAAAGAAGAGCAGAAAGTCTATGAGCCAATGAGAAAAGAGAAGTACGTTTATGTCTTTGTCAAAAACACTATGACTGGGGTAACAGACTCCATAGGAATATAATAACAAACACTAATGAATCTGGGCAGTTGTGTGCTTGAACCTTTGATGTTGAAGGTTACCAAAGGAAAATCATCTCAAGTACATATTGAGTACTTCTCTATTCCACCCCTCCAATCTATAATTTCTTTTTACACATATACTCTAAGATCATCTAGGTATAATGGGGAGAAGCAAAGGAAAAATAAGGAATTATTCACATCCTCAATGAGCTTACATCTTAGTAAAACAAGATTAGCAAGAGCAAACCACAGAAGACAGTAAATAATTGGATATTATGTATTTCATATAGATTAAGTAGTATAAAAAAGTAGAGAAGCAGCAGCAAAAACAAAAATTAAGTCCTACTATAAAACATAAGAGAAGTATATCATGCGCCTTTCACAGATATACATAGGAGACACATTTTTTGTAAAAGAAAAAATAAGATAATTTTGGTTATATGTAAAGGCAATATTTCTACACAAAAATATTAATAGTTCTAAGAAAAAATATTTTCACTTGTAAAAAAATTATATCAAGTTTCTTGAAGAGTTTGATACTTAATTTACATTAAGTAGTATAGAACAGTTAACAGAAATATAGAACTAAATGAATTACCAAATAACATACTTCCATAATGGTCATTGTTTTAAGAGCAAACTCGTACAAAACCAAAACCCAAAATAAAATCATAAATACACTTAAGTAAAGATGACTCCAACAGTTCTTTCACTAGAGGTGAATAGCATTCCACATCATAAGCCTTTCAAGATTGTCCCAGATCTTTGCATTGCTAAAAGTTTTCACAGATAATCACCATATAATTGCTGTTATTGTGTACAGTGTTCCCCCAGTTCTGCTTATTTCCTCTGCATCAGTTCCTGAAGAACTTTCCAGCTTTTCTAAAATCATCTTGCTTATCATTTCTCATAACACAATTGTATTCCATCACCAACATGTACCTCAATTTGTTCAGCCATTCCCCAATTGTTAGTCAATATATTTATAAAAAAAAATAATATTTGGAGTAAGAAAGGCAACCTGGTATAGGGACAACTATATTGAATTTAGTCAGAAGAGTTGGCTTCTAACCCCATTTATGCAACTTATGTTACCTTGGGCAAATCAGTTCAAGGCACTTGGCTTCCATTTTCCTCGGTCAAATAGGGGGTTAATACTAGAAGCTCTTTAAGGTATACCTCCATCTTTGCTACTTATTAATCTTACCACATGTGGCAGTTTTTCCATGTGAAAATAGGATAGTTATATTTAAAAAGGCCATCTACAAAACACTTTAATTGCATAAACATTTGGGAAAATGATAATTGCCATAATTTCTTCTCTGTTTTCATGTAATTTTCCCATCTTCTCCTTTATTGCAGGAATGTTTTATAATTTTTAAGCTATTGTATATAAGTTCTATCAGTGTATTTAGATCCCCAAAATGTTCCATATCAAAATAAGATTGGGAAATATTGCTTGAGTATCCTTCTTCTGAACTTAGTTTTCTTTTATTTTTAGGAGGATGTAGATAAGGCAGTGAAAGCAGCAAGATCAGCTTTTCAAATTGGGTCCCCATGGCGGACAATGGATGCCTCAGAGAGAGGAAGGCTCTTGAACAGGCTGGCTGATTTAATTGAAAGAGATCGTCTGTTATTGGCAGTAAGTATAAACCAAATAAAGCAAGAGATTGTTAGTGACCTTGATTTTATTTTTCCTTATGAGTTGGTTGTGTTTGCAATGATAATTTCATGTCCTCACAAAAACAAACACTAAGATTTTTTCCAAGTTTTAAGGAATTCCTTTTACAAGCTGTTTTACTTCTCTCCAATTATGTTAAAAAGAATCTTATTGAAGTAATCTTTTTTTACATGAAATAATAATAATAACAGGAACATCAATAGGATAATGCTAGGGATTAATCTTGTGATTTCATCAGTATAGAGAATGCATTGACAGGAATATTCTCTCTCAAGGCAGGGCAGCCCTTTCTCTACAAAATGGAGACTTTCCTAGAGTACTGAATGGCTGTTGCTTACTCAGCTTTAGGCCTCAGAGCCAATTCTTTCAGACCAGTTATCTATCCAGGATTCATTTTAGTGTTTTGTGTCACTATTAAACTTTACAAAATACTCTTCCAGCATCATAGACTCAGAATTGCAGGTGAAAACAAACACATGAATTTAACTCTGTTAAGAAGATTTTTACCCTTCAAATTGTGTATGCTGTTATCTCTTTATCCCAAGTCTGATGAGAGTAGGGTTCTAGTATTAACAGCTCTCTACCCCCTCATCCCCTTCTCTGTGACAATTCCTTCACTCATCCCTCCTCAATATGAAATAGTCATTCTATCCTACCTCTTACTGGCCTTATTCCACTAATATTTTGGCTCACTCCTTTACATTGACCTCAACCTGGAGCCTTCCATCCATACATGCCCCTTCAAAATACTCAGGCAGTGATTATTACCAAAGGCTATAGATGGCATTTACCTATATAGGAATTATACATTTTGTTTGAGTTGCTTATGATTTAGTCTGTCATTACCTTTGTGTGTTTCCTATAGATGAAATTTTCTGCCAAGTTCTGGGTTTTTCTCCAGAGACAGCTGAAACTCCTTTAGTTCATTAAATATCCACTTTTTTTCCTTTTATAATTTTGTTCATCTTTGCTGGATATATTATTCTTGGTTGTAAACCCAACTCTTTTGCTCTTCAAAATGCTGTGTGTTCCTTGACCAGCATTCTTTTAATGTTGTACCTACTAAGACTTGTGTTATTCTTACTGTAGCTCCATAGTATTTAAATTAGTTTTTTATTCTTGTTGTAGTAGTTTCTCCTTAAGCTTTGAACAATGCAACTTGGCAAAGATGTCTTTTCACTTTCATCTTTTGGTCTCTTAGAGGTGTATTTTTTCAATTTCTGTTTCTTATTTGAGAATTTCTGGGCAGTTTTCCTTGATGATTTCTTGGAGTATGATGTCCAAACTCTCTTTTTGAGCATAATTTTCCAGGACTCCAAGTATCCTTCTATTGTATCTCTTTTATATATTTTCCAAATCTATTGTTTTTGTGAAAAGATGTCTCAGTCACTTCTTATTTCGTTCTTTTAATTATTGCTTTATTATTTCTTTTTGCCTTGGGAAATTGTTAGTTTGCTCTTTTCCAGTTTTAGTTCTTAATACATTATTTTCTTCTTTGTGTTTCTGAATCTCTTTTTCCATTTAGGTGATCCTTCTTTCATAATTTTCTTAATTTTCTTGCATTGCTCTTATTTTTTCCTAATATTTCCTCAGCTTCTCTCACTTGGGTTTTAGGTCTTTTTTTAAAGTTCTTTCCAAAGCACGTTTTGAGCTTGTCATCATTTATAGTGTTTCCTTGCTATTTTTGAAGTAGGTATTATTTCTTCACTCACCTCTGAGTTGAGTCAAGATCTTCTCTTTCTCTGTAATAGCTATCAATAGTTGGGTTCTTTTTTCTTTGTTTGGTCATTTTGTTGTTTGGGTTTTTTTTAATTATTTTAGTGTCCAGGCCAATAGACTTAATTAAAAGTCCCAAAGTTCCTAGTGTGTAGGGTACATTACCTCAGGTTTCAGGACATTTTCATGTGTTTGTTTTCACCTGGGTCCTATTTAATTATAACAGTTGCTATAGGCTAGAGTCAGATATACTCCAGATCTCTCACTCAAGCCCCTGTTGATGATTGACCTCAAATGCTCTAACAAAGTATTTATTATATAATCATCTATTAAGTGTCTCTTACATTCAAAGCATGATGTTTGATACTAAAGAAGTCACATCAATTCTATTTTTAATACAAGTTTCAGAGGGTAGGTAGGTGGCTTAGTGGATTGAGAGCCAGTCCTATAGATGGGAGGACCCGAGTTCAAATCTGGCCTCAGACAATTCCTAGCTGTGTGACTCTAGGCAAGTCACTTAACCCCCACTGCCTAGCCCTTGCCACTCTTCTGCCTTAGAACTAATACAGAGTGTTGATTCTAAGATGGAAGGTAAGGGTTTAAAAAAAAAACAAGAAGTTTCAGTCTAGGATTGTGGAGAACAGAGGACAAAGGAAAAAAATATGAAATATTTAAGCCTTCCTTATTGATAAACCTAGCCATGTCACTCTTCTGTCCAAGATTCTTCAGTGGCTTCAGTTGCTCTCCAATTATCTTAAGCCAGGTATTCAGAGCTTACCACTCTAGTGCCATTACACTATTTCATATCTGTCTGATACTACTCCTTTCCAAGTATTGCACCTCAACCTGTCAATAGGTAAAGATTATCTACTTCATAAGTTCTTTAGCTGACAGCTATGAATCCTTTTAAAAATATTTTGAAAATTATATTTCAATATAATCTGTTCCCCTCTTAGTCATATATTTTCTTGTATACATTAAAAAAAATTCTGACAAGGTGTCCATGGACTTATAGTCTGTCAAAGGGATCCATGACAAAGAAAGATTAAGAACTCCTGAAGTACCTAAAAGCAATCAGACAGAGAGCCGGACTAATTATTTAGTTAAACTTTGAAAGCTATGTTTGCTAGAGTAAGTACAACAAGGATTTGCAATTTCATCAGTGTAAGCAAACTGAATCTCTCCTTCTCAAACATTGCATTCCATCAAGTAGATAAGTCCTAGAGAGTTGGCTCAAACAGAATAGATTGATTTGCTTACCCAGGGTGCACAGACATCATGTGTCAGAGGTAAGATTTGAAGCCAGATCTTCCTAATTTCAAACCTAAAACTCTTATATGCTATACCATACTCCCTTTACATTAGAATATTATTGTTACCTAAATGAATAGAAGTATAATATTTTTTTAAATCAAGACAAATTATTGAGTTCAGTTTGAGCTTGATCTCTTCTTTTTCCCCAGACATTAGAATCTGTGAATGGTGGAAAAGTCTTTTCCAATGCATATCTGATGGACTTAGGGGGCTGTGTGAAGATATTGCGCTACTTTGCAAGCTGGGCAGATAAGAATCAGGGTCGTACTATCCCAATAGGTAAGTACATTTGAGTTCCTAAAAGATATAGAGTTTGAACAGATCTATCTATAACCAAGTACTTCAAGCCAGAATCACTTTATCTGATAAGAAAAATTTCACCTTGGCAGCAGCTAAGGCCAAGGCCTATTCATTTTTATCAAAGGTTTTTTAATTAGATTCAGCAAAATTATGCCAAAAACAGGCTTATAAATATTTTAATAAATATCAAACATCCTTCAATTGGTCTAATTATCAAATAGAGTAAAAGTTATACACTCATCTCCTAAGGGTCAAAATTTTCAAACCGATGCTTGACATTATTCCTCTTTTTTTCCCCTTTTCTTTTGTAATAATTATGTTCAGGTATCAGGTAACTCTTTCCACGTTTCAATAATATACTAGCACAATCATCTTGTCCTAGCCTTGCTTTGTACTGCTGAGTTCCCATACAAGTTTGTTAATTCAAAGAAAGACGAAAATAAGTCTGGGACCAAGTTTAACAATGTTAAGGAACTGTTTGTTTACATATCTATATTAATATAATATATATGTACCTAAATCTATATATTTTAATGGGGATGCAAGTAACTTCATGGAAAGATGAATAGAAATTTGGAGAACTTGAACTGTGACTGGAATTTGATTCAACTTAACTCCAGAATAAAAGAATTCAAATGATTCAGTGGCATAAATTATATTTATTGGTTTTAAGAGAAACCGAGTTTGATCAGATAATTTTGGAGATAAGCCAACTATTCATCTAAAACCTAACCAGTTCTATCAGAAAATGGATAAAAATTGTCCTTCAATAATTGTCTATCTCCACTATGTGAGAATCAATCTAGCTCTCCAATTTATTGATCCCTATGGTTGAAAATTTGATAGAGATGATTCTTAGGTTCTCCAAAGAGACTGAAACTATCTAAGAACCAATGAAAAGGCCCTAAAAGAAATGAATCATAGAAACAAGATGGGCA
Source organism: Gracilinanus agilis (assembly GCF_016433145.1). Lineage (NCBI taxonomy): Eukaryota > Metazoa > Chordata > Mammalia > Didelphimorphia > Didelphidae > Gracilinanus > Gracilinanus agilis. Next base: position 5,696 of record NW_025394500.1, on the reverse strand, counting down.
ATGGGTAGATCAAGGAAAATGAAACACAGAGAACTAAGGAAATAGTGGGGCACAAGTCATGTGGCTCATTTTGAGGATCTGTTTTCTAGAATGATAAAGCAAGAGAAAAAATGAAATGTACAAGTGGATAATAATGAGCGGGTATTAAAATACAACAAGGATTTGATGAGCACCTACTATGTGTCAAGTATTTAGAGAAATTAGTTCAGAGACTATCCACTGGAAGGGCAGATACTGAAGCTGAAGGTTAAATACTTTGACCACATAATGAGACCACAGGACTCACTGAAATAGATTCTGATGTTGGGAAAGATTGAAGGCAAAAGGAGGAGACAGCAGATGAGATGGATTGATAGTGTCATGAAAGCAATGAACATGAGCTTGGGCAGAATAGAAGAAATTGGTGGAGGGCCTGGCATGGATCTTGAAGAGTCAGACATGACTAAAAAACTGAATGACAAATGTAAAGTATTTAACTAGGTTGTGGTGGAATACAAAAAGGAAATGGGACAGAGTTCTAACTTTTAATAGCCACCATGTTTCTGTAGGATCTATAATCTACAGAAATTTAAACAAAATTTAGCAGGAAAGACCAAATGAAATCTCTGAGTATGTGGAATGAAGTTAAAATCAGACATAAACCAGATGTCTTTGGAAGGAATGGGGAAGAAAAGGGGAGGATTAGAGGAGATGTTTGTGGTTTCTTGGGGTTTTTGTTTATTTTTATTTTTTTAAAAACATTTGGGGCAGAGCAGTGAGGGAGGTTGTACCTCCAGCAAAGAGAATGGAGCCTGTATTTTCTATAAATCCTCATTTCTATTTTGCTATTAAATCTTGGCATAGTAAAACTCTCAGAACTGTATTTTTTGGCGCTTTTCCTAAATTTCCTTACCACCAGTCTATTCATTGCCATTTTGCCACTTATTTTCTGGAAATATTTGTAAATATAGTCAGATACTAAACCATGTCATGAATCTTCATTTTGTATATACTTAATAGTTAGTTATTTTTCAAATGGATCTTTTGAGTGTTCCTGTGCTTTTTTTGTTTATTTTTTTTAGATGGAAAGTATTTCTCTTACACAAGACATGAACCTGTCGGTGTTTGTGGCCAAATCATTCCTGTAAGTTATCTGACATAAGATTTTTTAAACTCTTGATTAAAGGATAAAGCAGTGACTTTTTGTCTCATAAAGTTCTATTTAGAGCTGTATTAAATACAAAAGTTGTGGGAATATTGTTCAGTAAGTTATATTGAAGTGTTTCTCATAGGGAATAAATGACTTCTATTTGTAAACTAGGAATCCTTGTACCTCTTCAGGACACAAGAATATTTCCTAATGTTTCAGTGCTAGTGAAGAAACTTACCTCTTCATTGAAGTCATGAGACATTTACTCAATTTAAAAGTTTTTATTGCTCTTCATTATATCCTTTTGTAGCATGCTTATAGTTTGTATATGTTCTATCTTTTGAATAAAGTTAGAATGAAATAGCATGGAATAAAGAGAAATTAAAGTAATTTGCTTCAGAGAGCATAATTTTAGAGTAATTAAAACACACCCGTTTGTTCAACATCTTTTTGAACTGCCTATTGGAAATCTCTGATTTCTGAAAAGCACCATCTCTAGGCTGTGAAAATTCTAAAAGGAATTTTCTAAAGTATAACATGCGTAAGAATCATGCAGGATGATTGGGTGTGGATGGAAAACACCCACACCAATGAGATTAAAAATCCTTTGAAGTATCAACATTTGAAAAAGTATTGCTAGTGGCATTTTGGCATACAACCCTGAAGCATAGTAGCACAGTGCATCTCTCTTTCCAGGCTTAAGATGATGACACTTTATTTTTATTATAAGCAAATAGAAACATGCCTCTCTGTGTGTCTTTATCTCTTTCTTACTTTATAAACACATACACACAGAAAGTAAGAAAGAGCAAGAGAATCTTCTTGCTAATCCCTTGCAGAACAGCTACAGAAATGATTTATTGTTGGCATTTTCCAATATGCCAACCAAAAAAATTTTCTTTTTCTACAAAAACCTAGAGTTTCATTGACATTCTTTATGAAGGACTGCCTCTGCCAATGCAGAAAAAAGGCACCTTCTTGATAACTCTTTTAGAGAGTCTCCTGGAGCAATACCAGGTTCAATGACTTGCCCAGGTACATACATGTAATCAGTTTGTTGTAGAGGTAGGACTTGAATTCAGGTTTTTCTGACTGAGGCCATGCTGCTTTTGATGGTAAAGATAGTGTCTAAATAACTAGTTAGATCGCCTAGATTTGGAAATGGAATGTTTATATTTTTATAGTAAAAGTCAAAAAATGCCATTCAAAATACTTATTATTAAATCAAAAGTAACAAGTTCAAATTGCTCACAATTGGATAGATGTTTTTAGTGACCCATTTATTCCTAAAAACATTACCAAGGCAATGTGATAATGTAGTAAATAATGACAAATTGTCCAGAGAACAAAGAGCTTTTTCATACTTTAAACATAATGTGAATCCTCACTATATTTCACAGGAAGAACTTGGTTCTTATACCATGAGCATGCCATTTTTTTTTCAGACTGAAAAGTCACTTCAAAGGACAGAAATGAAAAGAACCCTATCTGTTCCCATTCCATCCTATATAAACAACATGATTTTATTAAAAGAGCACTTTTTTAAATAAAGGATTTATCTTTTGTACTGTTTTCAAATAAATAAGATCATGCAAAAATCAAATATGTACTACTCTAATTATTACTGTTTCATATTTGGGAAATTAGAAATCTGTGAAAAATCTAATCACAGATCTGTGATTTTATAAGTATGGTCTGAATCATAACTCCTTTATGTAAATATATCTCTGGTCTGAATCATAACTCCTTTATGTAAATATATCTGTGGAGTTGCTCTAGTTAGGAGGAAAAAATCCTCATTTGGTAACCACTCTTGGGCTGAGCTTCCTTTTTTAAAAATTGCTATGGTACTCTTCAGATGATATATAACTTTTCCACAAACCCATATCTAAGAGTTTTTTTGGTTGGTTGATACTCATTAATTGCTTTCTAGTGGAATTTTCCTTTGGTTATGTTCATTTGGAAAATTGGACCTGCACTTTGCTGTGGAAACACTGTGGTTGTCAAACCAGCGGAGCAGACCCCACTCTCTGCACTTTATGCAGCATCCCTAATCAAAGAGGTAAGTTTGCCACGTCTCAATGTGCTCTAGAACAATCTACTGGGTTAGAGAAAGAAACAACAAAACAAAACTTGAGTACCAACTTCTCTAAGAATGATCCTATATAGTTATATGAATGAATCTTAAAATATAGTATATATAGTTTTATTGAGTGTTCTCCCTCATTAGAATGTGATCGCCTTGAAGGCAGAATCTATATTTTTGCCTCTCTTTGTATTCTTATCCTGTAACACAGTGACATGAATGACATAATCTTAACCAATGCTTTTGTGGGCTGACTGACCAACAAAGACTAGACCTAAGAAGAGCCAACCATTTAGTTCTTTGGTGCCTAGGACTATAAACCTTAGTTTTCAGATCTTGCTGATCCCTACTACCATTCTCCTAAGCCCTCCATCCTTTCCACAACTTCCTCTGAGATCTATGATGTTTGCCTAAAGTTTTATCATTGGATTGCCCAATTGTTTCCATTCCCCATTTGTGTGACTGAACTGATCATAATTCCTTTCACTGGCTACTAGCAACTCCAGCTATATGGGGTTGTCTCCCCCCATTAGAATATAAACTCCTTGAGATTTCTTGCTTTTATATATTTTTATAGCCAGAATTTAATGCGGCATTTGACACACAAGAGCTTACTAAATGCTTCTATCACTTTTCCATTCATTTATTCAAGGTGCTTTTCTCTATAATAGTTTAGACCCTTCTCTAAAATTAAGCTGTGGCTTTGTCATTCCTTTAGGCAGGATTTCCACCAGGAGTAGTGAATATTGTGCCGGGTTATGGACCCACAGCTGGAGCAGCCATTTCTTCTCATATGGATGTGGATAAAGTGGCCTTCACAGGGTCCACAGAGGTAAGAGAATTGAAGTATTAAGTTATCTTCAGTGGTTAGAGGCCTGCTTAAAGTAGCTACTTTAGGGGTTTGTTTATAAAACACAGACCTGTTTAATGATTTGTAGCTCACTAGATGGCTTTCAAATGTGCCACATAAGCAAAATAAGCAGTTTACAAAAGAGTTTAGAGAAGCAATCCTCTGCCATTGAATTCAATAGGCATTTATCCTTGTCTCCCACTTGCAAGGCACTGTAGTAAACCTGGGAGAATGGTAGGTCTGGGAGAATATAAACTTCTTGAGGGCAGGAGCTTTTTTATTTTTGTATTTAATATTCTCAGTGTCTAACGCAGAGTTGGAAATATAGTAGACATTTAATAAATGCTTGTTGATAGATTGATAGAGGCCTCATTACCCTCCCAACTCCTACCAGACTTCTTCCTTTTCGTGTTTGTTATAAATGGAAAAACTTGAATCCTGTAAGCAAATACTAACTTACAGGGTTGGGGCGGCTAGAGTGGGGTCTCTGTGTGGCTGTGGATGAGTCACATGTGTATATATAAGAGCTAATTGTGATTACAAGAGGTTCCTAGCCAAAGGCCTGCACTGAGTGATTATATATATGGCCCTAAAGCATGGATGGATACCACGACTGACATGCAAATCAAGCCTAGCGCTTGGAAGTTTGAAATGATGACTATCTTGCTTTTGGGGTATCATTTCAGAGGAACTATGGTGAATGATATGCTTTTTAAGTTTTAAAATATAACAGCAATTTGGAGACCTCATTGAGTTCTTGTAAAACTTGATTTTGCCACTTCTCTTTCTACAAGAACTTTACATTTCAAAGTCTTTCAAATTTATAATACCTGACATTTGGGTAGTGCTTCAAAATGCATGAAACTATGCAGATTTTCCCATTTGTTCCTCACAACAACACTATGAGACAGCTGTTGGAGGAATTATTATCCCTATTTCACCCAAGTGAAAATTAAGGTTCAGAGCAGTTGAGCTACTTAGAAATGGTCATACAACAAATTGTAAGAAGCATTGAAACTGTCTTCCTGAGTCCAAGGGTAGCCTTCTGTTCCCCACTCTGCCTCATGTAAAAGCTCTTGTAAAGGATAACCAAATAGAGCAACAGTATTGGAGGTCACCATTCTGACCCATTTATATATTAGAAGACATAGTTGATACCCCATAATATAGAATGGTTTTCTGGATCACAAAAATTAAGCAAAATTCTAACCCTTCTTCCTCACCTCTTAAATTATATCTTTTTTTCATGCCTAATAATGTATGTTTCAATCTGTATCTACAATCTGTCACCTCTCTTGCTAATAATAATTTTTCATCATCATTTTTCTGGAGTCATGAATAGTCACTGCATTCAGAGTTTTTTTGTCTTTCCAAGTTATTTTTCTTTACACTATTGTTGTTACATAAATTAATCTCCTGGTTCTATTCTCATCACTTTACATTAGTAATATAAGCCTTCCCAGGTTTGTCTAAATCCAATCCTTTTGTTATTTTTTTACGATATTAAGAATATTTAATTACTTTCATACAGAATAATTTAATCAGCCAGATGCCAAAATGATGGGCACTCTTTTTAGTTTCCAGTTTTTTCCCACTGGAAAAATATTGTCATGTATATGTGGGAAGACATT
>NW_025394499.1:0-3387 GCF_016433145.1 Gracilinanus agilis | reverse complement strand
TATATATATTTATATTCATATATACATTTTTAAAAGCATATACATTTATGTATACATATATAGGTACATGGTGGTAATTGTCTAACCAGATTTTTATGAAAGCATTAATGAATTAGTGACCAGAATATTTCTTATCTAGCCATTTAAGTCCTTCATAGTCTATCTGTTTTATGAGATGTGAAACCTCTTTTTTGAATCTTGAGCTATTCTCTTGAGATTTGAGGGTCATTTACCTTTTGTCAGTATAACAGATGGAATGCTGCATGTTTGGCTTAAGGCCTCTGGCTCAATGCCCTGGACCATGAGGCCAGTTGCTTTACTCAGAGGGAAGCTTTGAATGCAGGACTATGCCATCTTACTAGGACTTTCAGCTACTTTATAAATAAGACAAGGAATTACAGTGATTAAAACACAGGGGACAAGATCTTGAAGCCAAATCGAATCCAAGTGATAATCTGAATATAGACAAGATTTGGTTTCTCCTCAACTGAATTTAGAAACCTTCCTTCATCATGAAATGTGATAGGCTTTGAAACCAAAGAAGGGCACCTTGTTTAGACGTTTGGAGTTTCATCTTGTCTATTGACAACATCCTGACAACACTGGGAGTCAGGTGTGAAGAGTTTATGTTTCTTGGATAAGCCAATAGACCAGGGGTCGGCAACGTATGGCTCTCGAGCCATATCTGGCTCTTTTGAGGGCCAGATATGGCTCTTTCTGCAGAAGCCATAAAGTCAATTTTTTTCAGGTGCTGTTACAGGAGTGTGCACTGTTACAGGAGCACACACTGTGAGCACTGTGCAGCTCTCATGAAATTACATTTAAAAAAATGTGGCGTTTATGGCTCTCACAGCCAAAAAGGTTGCCGACCCCTGCAATAGACCATAGTGAAGAGCCCTGCAATCAATACCTCTCACCAGAAAACAAGGTATGCTATAATGTTCATTGGTGTCTTGCTGCATCACCTCTTCGAAGCACCTCATATTTTTATAATACATTTTCATTACATTATGCTAATTTATCCACACCGTTACCATGTAAAGTTTTTATAGACAAAGTAATAGACTCAGAGAAAGAGAAAGTCAGTGATTTATCAAAGTCCATATGACTAAACAAAGGCCTTTAATCCCATTTTCAGTGTTCCTGACACTATCCTATGCTACCTACCTAAATTCAAAAAGTCATCTCTAGCTCTTTGTGGACACAAAGTGATCCATTCATTTTCCCTTGAATCCTCATTTCTCTGTTTCCAAATCCGGCTCCTTTAATTAGACAATTAGAAAGCTATGAATATGATGTGTTAGGTTTTGACCCCCAACACCCAAGTTTTCTTTGCCATCACTCCTGTACTTTCTTCCTCTGAATATCTATCTAATTACCTCTATTAGGTTTTTCACTCCTCAGGATTATAAGATTATAGACTTAAGAGTTGGAAGGGATCTGGAGGGTTGCCTGCCTCTGTCTCATTGCTTTGATTTAAACTGTGAGCTCCTTGGTGGACTATACCAAGTGTTGATATTAAATGTCTATCTTAAGAGAGGAAGGGTAAGGGGAAGGAGATATTGGTCAAAGTTGAAACAGATGGTACATAACAGAGCTGGAATCTGAACTGAGGTACTCAGTCCCTGTCATTAAGTTCAGTATTTCTTCTACTACACCATCTCTGGAAGGTAAGAATCCTGTCACACACTGCTCTATATTCTTAGAATATATAACTTAATATTTTGACCTTAGTAGGTACTCAACAAGTAGTTTTAAGAGGAATGAATAAACAACTAAGTTTGTGTTCCCCAGAGGAATCAATGACATCTATATTGTGACTACACATAATTTTTAAAGACTGATTATAATCGCATTATATTATCTGTTCTCTGAATTCTATTCTTATTTATGGACTCCTTCAGTACTACAGGGATCTATGATTTCACTACTATGGTTACACTATCTCCTGTTGAGTAGAGTCTTCAAGAGATGCTATGGCTATAGACTTTGCTAACCTTAGGTCAACCTGGTAACAGGCTTCTTTGTCCTTAACTAGGCTTTTCCTTGCTTATTAGATAACCCACTCATCACCGTCCTTACAGTTTGGTGGTATTCGCAAAAGGTGATGCTCAAACAGCAAAATCTTTAAGGGTTATCTCCTATATGATAAGCAAAATGAAACACCAGGGAAGTACTCAGAATCAAGTGATTCAACACTTAGTTATAATCAATCCTCACTTTTCATGGAGGGTAACAATCCTAGAAAATGGCTCAAAAGTAAAAAATGCTAGTGTGATAAATGACATCTATGGGAAATAAAGAATGGGATTCTCAAGACCACCAAAACCAGTTATCTTTCACTACAGAGTTATAAAAATACTTTTTTCATATAATCCTTTATAATAAAACATTAATTCTGATAATATGCACAATTGCTAACACAGTAACCATGAAATAATTCACAAAATGCAGCACATAAAATAAAATTGGTAACATGTAAAACATTTTTTCTCACTAGTAATTTCCTAGAATTCTATAACCTTTTTGCTCAAAACAAATGCTGATTTCTTACAATATTCACTAACACGTTAAATCTATAGTACCATAAATAAATCTATAGTACCATAAATTCTTAAAATTAAAACATTGTTAATGATTTTATAAACATTTCAGAACTGATTTCTTACTTTCTACTATGTGAGATGGTAGTGTGAAGACATTGTATTGTATACTACTCTGCTGTAAAATCTCTACCTTGTCTACCCTCTGAAAACCAAAGGAGAGGTTACTGGGATTTTAGTCACTGCTGTCACAAGGTGATGGCATCATCTTAGAAACCAAATGACTTTCACTATGATTTGAGGTATAATTGTAAAACAAAAACTTAAGTTTTAAAGACAAGGTATGCAACAAATATCACAGGGAGCTCTTTACTCTATAAAAGTAGACTGAATCAGAATAATAAAGTGCCTGGTAGGATAGTATCACCTCCACAAACTCACACATATCTTGTCTCTCATTTTTTCCTCTACTCTGCATAGCCAGGAATGTGCTAGGTTGCCAACGCAAAAGTGAAAATGAGCTGAAGAACAAAATCACATGAATGCTTAAAGACATCTAATTTAAATGCATGAGTGTTGAGGATTGACTATATATGTCATATTTTTTTTCATTGCACCATCAAAAGATTGAGGTAGAGATTGTATCTTATGATTCTTTTGGGTCTTTTACAACATCTAACACCATAATGGACTACGGACTAGTATGGACAAGGTAAGTTGTTAAATAAATATTTGCTATGTATTTAGATGAAAGAATTTCAAGTCACTCATACAGTATTGTTGAAGTAAAGTAATCATGTTATGTCTTCCAGGAGTTCATCTATCTATCCATCAACATATATAT
>NW_025394498.1:0-13830 GCF_016433145.1 Gracilinanus agilis | reverse complement strand
CGCACTCGCACTCGCACTCGCACTCGCACTCGCACTCGCACTCGCACCACTGTAGCTGTAAAATGGAGAACTGTCTTCGGAGTAGGAAAGATAAGGTTTATTTGCTAGTATGTCTGACAACTCTCAAAGGCTATATAAATTGTAGAGGATGTGTAGCCCTGCAATGGCAGAGGAAAATTCAAGTTCTCTATGTTGGTGAAAACACAGATCTGACAAAAAGAAATTAGAGAAAATTATGGCCATTTTCATGCTGGAATTTATCTTAAATGCATAGATTCACAATGGAAGGAGAATACATAGGATCTATCTGATCTTGTGCTCTCTTTGACACCATCTTCAGACCAGGTCTGCTCCATTCCTTGTTGAGGTATCCAAGCTTGGAGTCAGGAAGACCTAACTTCAAATCTTGCTTTAAACATGTGCTAAGGGGGCAGCTAGGTAGCTCAGTGGATTGAGAGCCAGGCCTAGAATTGGGAGGTCCTGGGTTCAAATTTGACTTCAGACACTTCCCAGCTGTGTGACCCTGGGTAAGTCACTTAACCCCCATTGCCTTGCCTAGCCCTTAACGCTCTTCTGCCTTAGAGCCAATACAAAGTAGACAGCCAATACAAGACAGAAGGTAAGGGTTTAAAAAAAAATGTGCTAACCATGAGCAAGTCACTATCCATCTCTGTCTCCATGTCCCCATATAAAAACTAACATTCATAATAGTGCCTACCTCACAGGATTGTTGTAAGGATCTAATGAAATAACATATGTAAAGCATTTTTCAAATTCCATTTGAGTGGTAATTATAACAGAAGGGATATAATCTGAATGAAACACTCTTCTAGTTTTCAAGAAATTTATAATCTGGTTAGATGAAGTGAGCATGCATAATTAGTGAACAGTTAGGTGTTAAACACTTGTGTCGCTGCTTCTAAGTCTTCTAGGAGATGAGAAGAAAAATATCATGATGAGATCAAGTGGTCAGAGAAAGTGGTAAAAGGGTCACAATTGTGGAAATGTAAAGATGTAAGAAAGGGGTGGGGGAAGAAATTTGTGTTTCACTCCAGAGGTCTGAGTCAAGTCATGATGAATCACTATAAGAGGAAGAGCCACCTGAGACTTTTGTCCATGAGAAGTGAGGTGCTAAAGTCACATCCCCAAGAAAGAGCATCAACATTTTTATTTGCTTATTTTGGTTTTGTTTTAGTATTAGAGGCCAAGCAATCTGCTACACTGGCCTATTTTGTGAGGTATATACATTCCATTCTAGGAATTCTCCTTTTTCTCAAAGCTTTTTTAAACACAAATGATGAAATGCCTAATATAGGCAAGAGACAGAAAAAGCCAAATTGCCTGATTTCTGGTCAATTCTGTATCCATTTGGCTACATGGCCTCTCTTTGGGAGGCCAGAATGTCTATAGATACCCATATATGGATAAAAACCATGGGCTGAACACTGAACAGAAGCACACATATGAAAATTGCACCACACAGATCTGTTTAAACACAGGCAGTCAGTATATAATGTATAAGTTGTGTTCTGATAGCATGCAGACAGCCTTTCTATTCCTGGCGATTTACTTTATTTCAAAGCAGTAGGGTCAGGCTCCTTTTATTTAACTTGGAGAATAGAATGTATGAAATTAAGCCACATCTTATTATAAAAGGCCATGGTGATTAAGGTTTATCTTCTTCTGTTCCTCTTGTCCATCAGCCTTGCATACATTTCTATTTTCAATGATTCTCTGTGGATGCCAAATCATGTCTTACTGTAAATATCAATTACCCTTTAAAACATTAGTCAGAAAAATATGGAACAGTTACTTACTAAAATGAAACATTTTTATATTTGCTCTGAAAATCTTATCATTAAATTCTACTCGGGTAAATTGTTAACTCACTTAAACATTTAATAAGTATCTGCTGCACACACAATATTGTGGGAGGTAAGACAATAATAAAACATTTCCTGTCCTCAAGGCACTTAAATTGTTCTGGGGAGTACAAGATGGACTCAGTGTCCCACCCAGAAGGGTGAAGGGGGGTAGTTTAAGGAAATAACTTAAGTAAGAGTTGATCTCTGAACTGAACTTAAAAAGAAGAGCAGAAAGTCTATGAGCCAATGAGAAAAGAGAAGTACGTTTATGTCTTTGTCAAAAACACTATGACTGGGGTAACAGACTCCATAGGAATATAATAACAAACACTAATGAATCTGGGCAGTTGTGTGCTTGAACCTTTGATGTTGAAGGTTACCAAAGGAAAATCATCTCAAGTACATATTGAGTACTTCTCTATTCCACCCCTCCAATCTATAATTTCTTTTTACACATATACTCTAAGATCATCTAGGTATAATGGGGAGAAGCAAAGGAAAAATAAGGAATTATTCACATCCTCAATGAGCTTACATCTTAGTAAAACAAGATTAGCAAGAGCAAACCACAGAAGACAGTAAATAATTGGATATTATGTATTTCATATAGATTAAGTAGTATAAAAAAGTAGAGAAGCAGCAGCAAAAACAAAAATTAAGTCCTACTATAAAACATAAGAGAAGTATATCATGCGCCTTTCACAGATATACATAGGAGACACATTTTTTGTAAAAGAAAAAATAAGATAATTTTGGTTATATGTAAAGGCAATATTTCTACACAAAAATATTAATAGTTCTAAGAAAAAATATTTTCACTTGTAAAAAAATTATATCAAGTTTCTTGAAGAGTTTGATACTTAATTTACATTAAGTAGTATAGAACAGTTAACAGAAATATAGAACTAAATGAATTACCAAATAACATACTTCCATAATGGTCATTGTTTTAAGAGCAAACTCGTACAAAACCAAAACCCAAAATAAAATCATAAATACACTTAAGTAAAGATGACTCCAACAGTTCTTTCACTAGAGGTGAATAGCATTCCACATCATAAGCCTTTCAAGATTGTCCCAGATCTTTGCATTGCTAAAAGTTTTCACAGATAATCACCATATAATTGCTGTTATTGTGTACAGTGTTCCCCCAGTTCTGCTTATTTCCTCTGCATCAGTTCCTGAAGAACTTTCCAGCTTTTCTAAAATCATCTTGCTTATCATTTCTCATAACACAATTGTATTCCATCACCAACATGTACCTCAATTTGTTCAGCCATTCCCCAATTGTTAGTCAATATATTTATAAAAAAAAATAATATTTGGAGTAAGAAAGGCAACCTGGTATAGGGACAACTATATTGAATTTAGTCAGAAGAGTTGGCTTCTAACCCCATTTATGCAACTTATGTTACCTTGGGCAAATCAGTTCAAGGCACTTGGCTTCCATTTTCCTCGGTCAAATAGGGGGTTAATACTAGAAGCTCTTTAAGGTATACCTCCATCTTTGCTACTTATTAATCTTACCACATGTGGCAGTTTTTCCATGTGAAAATAGGATAGTTATATTTAAAAAGGCCATCTACAAAACACTTTAATTGCATAAACATTTGGGAAAATGATAATTGCCATAATTTCTTCTCTGTTTTCATGTAATTTTCCCATCTTCTCCTTTATTGCAGGAATGTTTTATAATTTTTAAGCTATTGTATATAAGTTCTATCAGTGTATTTAGATCCCCAAAATGTTCCATATCAAAATAAGATTGGGAAATATTGCTTGAGTATCCTTCTTCTGAACTTAGTTTTCTTTTATTTTTAGGAGGATGTAGATAAGGCAGTGAAAGCAGCAAGATCAGCTTTTCAAATTGGGTCCCCATGGCGGACAATGGATGCCTCAGAGAGAGGAAGGCTCTTGAACAGGCTGGCTGATTTAATTGAAAGAGATCGTCTGTTATTGGCAGTAAGTATAAACCAAATAAAGCAAGAGATTGTTAGTGACCTTGATTTTATTTTTCCTTATGAGTTGGTTGTGTTTGCAATGATAATTTCATGTCCTCACAAAAACAAACACTAAGATTTTTTCCAAGTTTTAAGGAATTCCTTTTACAAGCTGTTTTACTTCTCTCCAATTATGTTAAAAAGAATCTTATTGAAGTAATCTTTTTTTACATGAAATAATAATAATAACAGGAACATCAATAGGATAATGCTAGGGATTAATCTTGTGATTTCATCAGTATAGAGAATGCATTGACAGGAATATTCTCTCTCAAGGCAGGGCAGCCCTTTCTCTACAAAATGGAGACTTTCCTAGAGTACTGAATGGCTGTTGCTTACTCAGCTTTAGGCCTCAGAGCCAATTCTTTCAGACCAGTTATCTATCCAGGATTCATTTTAGTGTTTTGTGTCACTATTAAACTTTACAAAATACTCTTCCAGCATCATAGACTCAGAATTGCAGGTGAAAACAAACACATGAATTTAACTCTGTTAAGAAGATTTTTACCCTTCAAATTGTGTATGCTGTTATCTCTTTATCCCAAGTCTGATGAGAGTAGGGTTCTAGTATTAACAGCTCTCTACCCCCTCATCCCCTTCTCTGTGACAATTCCTTCACTCATCCCTCCTCAATATGAAATAGTCATTCTATCCTACCTCTTACTGGCCTTATTCCACTAATATTTTGGCTCACTCCTTTACATTGACCTCAACCTGGAGCCTTCCATCCATACATGCCCCTTCAAAATACTCAGGCAGTGATTATTACCAAAGGCTATAGATGGCATTTACCTATATAGGAATTATACATTTTGTTTGAGTTGCTTATGATTTAGTCTGTCATTACCTTTGTGTGTTTCCTATAGATGAAATTTTCTGCCAAGTTCTGGGTTTTTCTCCAGAGACAGCTGAAACTCCTTTAGTTCATTAAATATCCACTTTTTTTCCTTTTATAATTTTGTTCATCTTTGCTGGATATATTATTCTTGGTTGTAAACCCAACTCTTTTGCTCTTCAAAATGCTGTGTGTTCCTTGACCAGCATTCTTTTAATGTTGTACCTACTAAGACTTGTGTTATTCTTACTGTAGCTCCATAGTATTTAAATTAGTTTTTTATTCTTGTTGTAGTAGTTTCTCCTTAAGCTTTGAACAATGCAACTTGGCAAAGATGTCTTTTCACTTTCATCTTTTGGTCTCTTAGAGGTGTATTTTTTCAATTTCTGTTTCTTATTTGAGAATTTCTGGGCAGTTTTCCTTGATGATTTCTTGGAGTATGATGTCCAAACTCTCTTTTTGAGCATAATTTTCCAGGACTCCAAGTATCCTTCTATTGTATCTCTTTTATATATTTTCCAAATCTATTGTTTTTGTGAAAAGATGTCTCAGTCACTTCTTATTTCGTTCTTTTAATTATTGCTTTATTATTTCTTTTTGCCTTGGGAAATTGTTAGTTTGCTCTTTTCCAGTTTTAGTTCTTAATACATTATTTTCTTCTTTGTGTTTCTGAATCTCTTTTTCCATTTAGGTGATCCTTCTTTCATAATTTTCTTAATTTTCTTGCATTGCTCTTATTTTTTCCTAATATTTCCTCAGCTTCTCTCACTTGGGTTTTAGGTCTTTTTTTAAAGTTCTTTCCAAAGCACGTTTTGAGCTTGTCATCATTTATAGTGTTTCCTTGCTATTTTTGAAGTAGGTATTATTTCTTCACTCACCTCTGAGTTGAGTCAAGATCTTCTCTTTCTCTGTAATAGCTATCAATAGTTGGGTTCTTTTTTCTTTGTTTGGTCATTTTGTTGTTTGGGTTTTTTTTAATTATTTTAGTGTCCAGGCCAATAGACTTAATTAAAAGTCCCAAAGTTCCTAGTGTGTAGGGTACATTACCTCAGGTTTCAGGACATTTTCATGTGTTTGTTTTCACCTGGGTCCTATTTAATTATAACAGTTGCTATAGGCTAGAGTCAGATATACTCCAGATCTCTCACTCAAGCCCCTGTTGATGATTGACCTCAAATGCTCTAACAAAGTATTTATTATATAATCATCTATTAAGTGTCTCTTACATTCAAAGCATGATGTTTGATACTAAAGAAGTCACATCAATTCTATTTTTAATACAAGTTTCAGAGGGTAGGTAGGTGGCTTAGTGGATTGAGAGCCAGTCCTATAGATGGGAGGACCCGAGTTCAAATCTGGCCTCAGACAATTCCTAGCTGTGTGACTCTAGGCAAGTCACTTAACCCCCACTGCCTAGCCCTTGCCACTCTTCTGCCTTAGAACTAATACAGAGTGTTGATTCTAAGATGGAAGGTAAGGGTTTAAAAAAAAAACAAGAAGTTTCAGTCTAGGATTGTGGAGAACAGAGGACAAAGGAAAAAAATATGAAATATTTAAGCCTTCCTTATTGATAAACCTAGCCATGTCACTCTTCTGTCCAAGATTCTTCAGTGGCTTCAGTTGCTCTCCAATTATCTTAAGCCAGGTATTCAGAGCTTACCACTCTAGTGCCATTACACTATTTCATATCTGTCTGATACTACTCCTTTCCAAGTATTGCACCTCAACCTGTCAATAGGTAAAGATTATCTACTTCATAAGTTCTTTAGCTGACAGCTATGAATCCTTTTAAAAATATTTTGAAAATTATATTTCAATATAATCTGTTCCCCTCTTAGTCATATATTTTCTTGTATACATTAAAAAAAATTCTGACAAGGTGTCCATGGACTTATAGTCTGTCAAAGGGATCCATGACAAAGAAAGATTAAGAACTCCTGAAGTACCTAAAAGCAATCAGACAGAGAGCCGGACTAATTATTTAGTTAAACTTTGAAAGCTATGTTTGCTAGAGTAAGTACAACAAGGATTTGCAATTTCATCAGTGTAAGCAAACTGAATCTCTCCTTCTCAAACATTGCATTCCATCAAGTAGATAAGTCCTAGAGAGTTGGCTCAAACAGAATAGATTGATTTGCTTACCCAGGGTGCACAGACATCATGTGTCAGAGGTAAGATTTGAAGCCAGATCTTCCTAATTTCAAACCTAAAACTCTTATATGCTATACCATACTCCCTTTACATTAGAATATTATTGTTACCTAAATGAATAGAAGTATAATATTTTTTTAAATCAAGACAAATTATTGAGTTCAGTTTGAGCTTGATCTCTTCTTTTTCCCCAGACATTAGAATCTGTGAATGGTGGAAAAGTCTTTTCCAATGCATATCTGATGGACTTAGGGGGCTGTGTGAAGATATTGCGCTACTTTGCAAGCTGGGCAGATAAGAATCAGGGTCGTACTATCCCAATAGGTAAGTACATTTGAGTTCCTAAAAGATATAGAGTTTGAACAGATCTATCTATAACCAAGTACTTCAAGCCAGAATCACTTTATCTGATAAGAAAAATTTCACCTTGGCAGCAGCTAAGGCCAAGGCCTATTCATTTTTATCAAAGGTTTTTTAATTAGATTCAGCAAAATTATGCCAAAAACAGGCTTATAAATATTTTAATAAATATCAAACATCCTTCAATTGGTCTAATTATCAAATAGAGTAAAAGTTATACACTCATCTCCTAAGGGTCAAAATTTTCAAACCGATGCTTGACATTATTCCTCTTTTTTTCCCCTTTTCTTTTGTAATAATTATGTTCAGGTATCAGGTAACTCTTTCCACGTTTCAATAATATACTAGCACAATCATCTTGTCCTAGCCTTGCTTTGTACTGCTGAGTTCCCATACAAGTTTGTTAATTCAAAGAAAGACGAAAATAAGTCTGGGACCAAGTTTAACAATGTTAAGGAACTGTTTGTTTACATATCTATATTAATATAATATATATGTACCTAAATCTATATATTTTAATGGGGATGCAAGTAACTTCATGGAAAGATGAATAGAAATTTGGAGAACTTGAACTGTGACTGGAATTTGATTCAACTTAACTCCAGAATAAAAGAATTCAAATGATTCAGTGGCATAAATTATATTTATTGGTTTTAAGAGAAACCGAGTTTGATCAGATAATTTTGGAGATAAGCCAACTATTCATCTAAAACCTAACCAGTTCTATCAGAAAATGGATAAAAATTGTCCTTCAATAATTGTCTATCTCCACTATGTGAGAATCAATCTAGCTCTCCAATTTATTGATCCCTATGGTTGAAAATTTGATAGAGATGATTCTTAGGTTCTCCAAAGAGACTGAAACTATCTAAGAACCAATGAAAAGGCCCTAAAAGAAATGAATCATAGAAACAAGATGGGCAATGGGTAGATCAAGGAAAATGAAACACAGAGAACTAAGGAAATAGTGGGGCACAAGTCATGTGGCTCATTTTGAGGATCTGTTTTCTAGAATGATAAAGCAAGAGAAAAAATGAAATGTACAAGTGGATAATAATGAGCGGGTATTAAAATACAACAAGGATTTGATGAGCACCTACTATGTGTCAAGTATTTAGAGAAATTAGTTCAGAGACTATCCACTGGAAGGGCAGATACTGAAGCTGAAGGTTAAATACTTTGACCACATAATGAGACCACAGGACTCACTGAAATAGATTCTGATGTTGGGAAAGATTGAAGGCAAAAGGAGGAGACAGCAGATGAGATGGATTGATAGTGTCATGAAAGCAATGAACATGAGCTTGGGCAGAATAGAAGAAATTGGTGGAGGGCCTGGCATGGATCTTGAAGAGTCAGACATGACTAAAAAACTGAATGACAAATGTAAAGTATTTAACTAGGTTGTGGTGGAATACAAAAAGGAAATGGGACAGAGTTCTAA
This sequence comes from Gracilinanus agilis, assembly GCF_016433145.1. Lineage (NCBI taxonomy): Eukaryota > Metazoa > Chordata > Mammalia > Didelphimorphia > Didelphidae > Gracilinanus > Gracilinanus agilis. Next base: position 5,175 of record NW_025394498.1, on the reverse strand, counting down.
CTTTTAATAGCCACCATGTTTCTGTAGGATCTATAATCTACAGAAATTTAAACAAAATTTAGCAGGAAAGACCAAATGAAATCTCTGAGTATGTGGAATGAAGTTAAAATCAGACATAAACCAGATGTCTTTGGAAGGAATGGGGAAGAAAAGGGGAGGATTAGAGGAGATGTTTGTGGTTTCTTGGGGTTTTTGTTTATTTTTATTTTTTTAAAAACATTTGGGGCAGAGCAGTGAGGGAGGTTGTACCTCCAGCAAAGAGAATGGAGCCTGTATTTTCTATAAATCCTCATTTCTATTTTGCTATTAAATCTTGGCATAGTAAAACTCTCAGAACTGTATTTTTTGGCGCTTTTCCTAAATTTCCTTACCACCAGTCTATTCATTGCCATTTTGCCACTTATTTTCTGGAAATATTTGTAAATATAGTCAGATACTAAACCATGTCATGAATCTTCATTTTGTATATACTTAATAGTTAGTTATTTTTCAAATGGATCTTTTGAGTGTTCCTGTGCTTTTTTTGTTTATTTTTTTTAGATGGAAAGTATTTCTCTTACACAAGACATGAACCTGTCGGTGTTTGTGGCCAAATCATTCCTGTAAGTTATCTGACATAAGATTTTTTAAACTCTTGATTAAAGGATAAAGCAGTGACTTTTTGTCTCATAAAGTTCTATTTAGAGCTGTATTAAATACAAAAGTTGTGGGAATATTGTTCAGTAAGTTATATTGAAGTGTTTCTCATAGGGAATAAATGACTTCTATTTGTAAACTAGGAATCCTTGTACCTCTTCAGGACACAAGAATATTTCCTAATGTTTCAGTGCTAGTGAAGAAACTTACCTCTTCATTGAAGTCATGAGACATTTACTCAATTTAAAAGTTTTTATTGCTCTTCATTATATCCTTTTGTAGCATGCTTATAGTTTGTATATGTTCTATCTTTTGAATAAAGTTAGAATGAAATAGCATGGAATAAAGAGAAATTAAAGTAATTTGCTTCAGAGAGCATAATTTTAGAGTAATTAAAACACACCCGTTTGTTCAACATCTTTTTGAACTGCCTATTGGAAATCTCTGATTTCTGAAAAGCACCATCTCTAGGCTGTGAAAATTCTAAAAGGAATTTTCTAAAGTATAACATGCGTAAGAATCATGCAGGATGATTGGGTGTGGATGGAAAACACCCACACCAATGAGATTAAAAATCCTTTGAAGTATCAACATTTGAAAAAGTATTGCTAGTGGCATTTTGGCATACAACCCTGAAGCATAGTAGCACAGTGCATCTCTCTTTCCAGGCTTAAGATGATGACACTTTATTTTTATTATAAGCAAATAGAAACATGCCTCTCTGTGTGTCTTTATCTCTTTCTTACTTTATAAACACATACACACAGAAAGTAAGAAAGAGCAAGAGAATCTTCTTGCTAATCCCTTGCAGAACAGCTACAGAAATGATTTATTGTTGGCATTTTCCAATATGCCAACCAAAAAAATTTTCTTTTTCTACAAAAACCTAGAGTTTCATTGACATTCTTTATGAAGGACTGCCTCTGCCAATGCAGAAAAAAGGCACCTTCTTGATAACTCTTTTAGAGAGTCTCCTGGAGCAATACCAGGTTCAATGACTTGCCCAGGTACATACATGTAATCAGTTTGTTGTAGAGGTAGGACTTGAATTCAGGTTTTTCTGACTGAGGCCATGCTGCTTTTGATGGTAAAGATAGTGTCTAAATAACTAGTTAGATCGCCTAGATTTGGAAATGGAATGTTTATATTTTTATAGTAAAAGTCAAAAAATGCCATTCAAAATACTTATTATTAAATCAAAAGTAACAAGTTCAAATTGCTCACAATTGGATAGATGTTTTTAGTGACCCATTTATTCCTAAAAACATTACCAAGGCAATGTGATAATGTAGTAAATAATGACAAATTGTCCAGAGAACAAAGAGCTTTTTCATACTTTAAACATAATGTGAATCCTCACTATATTTCACAGGAAGAACTTGGTTCTTATACCATGAGCATGCCATTTTTTTTTCAGACTGAAAAGTCACTTCAAAGGACAGAAATGAAAAGAACCCTATCTGTTCCCATTCCATCCTATATAAACAACATGATTTTATTAAAAGAGCACTTTTTTAAATAAAGGATTTATCTTTTGTACTGTTTTCAAATAAATAAGATCATGCAAAAATCAAATATGTACTACTCTAATTATTACTGTTTCATATTTGGGAAATTAGAAATCTGTGAAAAATCTAATCACAGATCTGTGATTTTATAAGTATGGTCTGAATCATAACTCCTTTATGTAAATATATCTCTGGTCTGAATCATAACTCCTTTATGTAAATATATCTGTGGAGTTGCTCTAGTTAGGAGGAAAAAATCCTCATTTGGTAACCACTCTTGGGCTGAGCTTCCTTTTTTAAAAATTGCTATGGTACTCTTCAGATGATATATAACTTTTCCACAAACCCATATCTAAGAGTTTTTTTGGTTGGTTGATACTCATTAATTGCTTTCTAGTGGAATTTTCCTTTGGTTATGTTCATTTGGAAAATTGGACCTGCACTTTGCTGTGGAAACACTGTGGTTGTCAAACCAGCGGAGCAGACCCCACTCTCTGCACTTTATGCAGCATCCCTAATCAAAGAGGTAAGTTTGCCACGTCTCAATGTGCTCTAGAACAATCTACTGGGTTAGAGAAAGAAACAACAAAACAAAACTTGAGTACCAACTTCTCTAAGAATGATCCTATATAGTTATATGAATGAATCTTAAAATATAGTATATATAGTTTTATTGAGTGTTCTCCCTCATTAGAATGTGATCGCCTTGAAGGCAGAATCTATATTTTTGCCTCTCTTTGTATTCTTATCCTGTAACACAGTGACATGAATGACATAATCTTAACCAATGCTTTTGTGGGCTGACTGACCAACAAAGACTAGACCTAAGAAGAGCCAACCATTTAGTTCTTTGGTGCCTAGGACTATAAACCTTAGTTTTCAGATCTTGCTGATCCCTACTACCATTCTCCTAAGCCCTCCATCCTTTCCACAACTTCCTCTGAGATCTATGATGTTTGCCTAAAGTTTTATCATTGGATTGCCCAATTGTTTCCATTCCCCATTTGTGTGACTGAACTGATCATAATTCCTTTCACTGGCTACTAGCAACTCCAGCTATATGGGGTTGTCTCCCCCCATTAGAATATAAACTCCTTGAGATTTCTTGCTTTTATATATTTTTATAGCCAGAATTTAATGCGGCATTTGACACACAAGAGCTTACTAAATGCTTCTATCACTTTTCCATTCATTTATTCAAGGTGCTTTTCTCTATAATAGTTTAGACCCTTCTCTAAAATTAAGCTGTGGCTTTGTCATTCCTTTAGGCAGGATTTCCACCAGGAGTAGTGAATATTGTGCCGGGTTATGGACCCACAGCTGGAGCAGCCATTTCTTCTCATATGGATGTGGATAAAGTGGCCTTCACAGGGTCCACAGAGGTAAGAGAATTGAAGTATTAAGTTATCTTCAGTGGTTAGAGGCCTGCTTAAAGTAGCTACTTTAGGGGTTTGTTTATAAAACACAGACCTGTTTAATGATTTGTAGCTCACTAGATGGCTTTCAAATGTGCCACATAAGCAAAATAAGCAGTTTACAAAAGAGTTTAGAGAAGCAATCCTCTGCCATTGAATTCAATAGGCATTTATCCTTGTCTCCCACTTGCAAGGCACTGTAGTAAACCTGGGAGAATGGTAGGTCTGGGAGAATATAAACTTCTTGAGGGCAGGAGCTTTTTTATTTTTGTATTTAATATTCTCAGTGTCTAACGCAGAGTTGGAAATATAGTAGACATTTAATAAATGCTTGTTGATAGATTGATAGAGGCCTCATTACCCTCCCAACTCCTACCAGACTTCTTCCTTTTCGTGTTTGTTATAAATGGAAAAACTTGAATCCTGTAAGCAAATACTAACTTACAGGGTTGGGGCGGCTAGAGTGGGGTCTCTGTGTGGCTGTGGATGAGTCACATGTGTATATATAAGAGCTAATTGTGATTACAAGAGGTTCCTAGCCAAAGGCCTGCACTGAGTGATTATATATATGGCCCTAAAGCATGGATGGATACCACGACTGACATGCAAATCAAGCCTAGCGCTTGGAAGTTTGAAATGATGACTATCTTGCTTTTGGGGTATCATTTCAGAGGAACTATGGTGAATGATATGCTTTTTAAGTTTTAAAATATAACAGCAATTTGGAGACCTCATTGAGTTCTTGTAAAACTTGATTTTGCCACTTCTCTTTCTACAAGAACTTTACATTTCAAAGTCTTTCAAATTTATAATACCTGACATTTGGGTAGTGCTTCAAAATGCATGAAACTATGCAGATTTTCCCATTTGTTCCTCACAACAACACTATGAGACAGCTGTTGGAGGAATTATTATCCCTATTTCACCCAAGTGAAAATTAAGGTTCAGAGCAGTTGAGCTACTTAGAAATGGTCATACAACAAATTGTAAGAAGCATTGAAACTGTCTTCCTGAGTCCAAGGGTAGCCTTCTGTTCCCCACTCTGCCTCATGTAAAAGCTCTTGTAAAGGATAACCAAATAGAGCAACAGTATTGGAGGTCACCATTCTGACCCATTTATATATTAGAAGACATAGTTGATACCCCATAATATAGAATGGTTTTCTGGATCACAAAAATTAAGCAAAATTCTAACCCTTCTTCCTCACCTCTTAAATTATATCTTTTTTTCATGCCTAATAATGTATGTTTCAATCTGTATCTACAATCTGTCACCTCTCTTGCTAATAATAATTTTTCATCATCATTTTTCTGGAGTCATGAATAGTCACTGCATTCAGAGTTTTTTTGTCTTTCCAAGTTATTTTTCTTTACACTATTGTTGTTACATAAATTAATCTCCTGGTTCTATTCTCATCACTTTACATTAGTAATATAAGCCTTCCCAGGTTTGTCTAAATCCAATCCTTTTGTTATTTTTTTACGATATTAAGAATATTTAATTACTTTCATACAGAATAATTTAATCAGCCAGATGCCAAAATGATGGGCACTCTTTTTAGTTTCCAATTTTTTCCCACTGGAAAAATATTGTCATGTATATGTGGGAAGACATT
>NW_025394497.1:1539-3125 GCF_016433145.1 Gracilinanus agilis | reverse complement strand
TTTATCTGTTTTTTCAAAAACCAGCTTCTAGCCTTATTTATTAATTCAATAGTTCTTTAACTTTTGATTTTATTAATCTGTCCTTTGATTTTTAGTATTTCTAATTTAGTTTTCATCTGGGGATTTTTTAACATCCTATGAAATTTAATTTTTTTTCTGATTGAGATTTAAATGTGTTGCTTGTTTATTTTTATTTATTTATTTTTTAGAAAAATTTCCCATGGTTACATGATTAATGTTTTTACTTTCCCTTTCACCCCCCACTCCCTCACCCCCTACCCATGCAGCTGCACACGTCCACTGGTTTTAACATGTGTCGTCGAATCAAGACCTATTTCCATATTATTGATAGTTGCATTGGTGTGGTCCTTTTGAGTCTACATCCCCAACCATGTTCACATCACCCCACGTGTTCAAGCTGTTGTTTTTCTTCTGTTTTTCCACTCTTGTAGTTCTTCCTCTGAATGTGGGTAGCTTTCTTTACCATAAATCCCTCAGAATTGTCCTGGGTCATTGCACTGCTGCCAGTACAGAAGTCCATCACATTCATTTGTACCACAGGGTATCCATCTCTGTGTACAGTGTTCTTCTGGCTCTGCTCCTTTCAATCTGCATTAATTCCTGGAGGTCTTTCCAGTTCACATGGAATTCCTCCAGTTTATTATTCCTTTGAGCACAATAGTATTCCATCACCAGCAGGTACCACAATTTGTTCAGCCAGTCCCCAGTTGAAGGGCATCCCCTCGTTTTCCAGTATTTTGCAACCACAAAAAGCACAGCTATAAATATCTTTGTACAAATCTTCTTATCTATGATCTCTTTGTGGTACAAACCCAGCAATGGTGTGGCTGGATGATCAAAGGGCAGTCATTCTTTTATAGCCCTTTGGGCATAGTTCCAAATTGCCAGCCAGAATGGTTGGATCAGTTCACAATTCCACCAGCAATGCATTAATATCCCAATTTTGTCATATCCCCTCCAACATTCATTACTCTCCCCTTCTTTCATTTTAGCCAATCTGCTAGGTGTGAGGTGATACCTCAGAGTTGTTTTGATTTGCATTTCTCTAATTATTAGAGATTTAGAACACTTTCTCATGTGCTTATTGATACTTTTGATTTCTTTATCTGAAAATTGCCTATTCATGTCCCTTGCCCATTTATCAATTGGGAAATGGCTTGATTTTTTATACAATTGATTTATCTCCTTATATATTTGAGTAATTAGACCTCTGTCAGAATTTTTTGTTATAAAGATTTTCCCCAGTATGTTGTTTCCTTTCTGATTTTGATTGCATTGGTTTTGTTTATACAAAACCTTTTTAATTTAATATAATTAAAATTATTTATTTTACATTTTGTAATTTTCTCTAACTCTTGCTTGGTTTTAAAATCTTTGCTTTCCCAGAGATCTGACAAGTATACTATTCTGTTCTCACCTAATTTACTTATAGTTTCCTTCTTTACATTCAAGTCATTCACCCATTCTGAATTTATCTTGGTGTAGGGTGTGAGATGTTGATCTAGACCTAATCTCTCCCATATTGTTTTCCAAATTTCCCAGCAGTTTTTGTCAAATAGTGGATT
>NW_025394497.1:0-1521 GCF_016433145.1 Gracilinanus agilis | reverse complement strand
GTGTAGGGTGTGAGATGTTGATCTAAACCTAATCTCTTCCATATTGTTTTCCAATTTTCCCTGCAGTTTTTGTCAAATAGTAGATTTTTGCCCCCACAGTTGGGCTCTTTGGATTTATCATAGACTGTCATGCTGACATCACTTACCCCAAATGTATTCCACTGATCCTCCCTTCTTTCTCTTTGCCAGTACTATATTGTTTTGATGACCACTGCTTTATACTACAGCTCGATATCTGGTACTGCTGGGCTCCTTCCTTCACATTTTTTTATTATTTCCCTTGATATTCTTCATCTTTTGTTGTTCCAAATGAACTTTGTTATAGTTTTTTCTAATTCTGTAAAAAAGTTTTTTTGGTATTTTGATATTTATGACACTAAATAAGTAAATTAATTTAGGTAGGATGATCATTTTTATTATGTTAGCTTGTCCTACCCATGAGCACTCAATGTTTTTTCAATTTTTTAGATCTAATTTTAATTGTTTGGAAAGTATTTTGTAGTTGTGTTCATATAATTCCTGTTTTTGTTTTGGTAGATAGATTCCTAAGTATTTTATATTGTCTAGGGTGATTTTAAATGGTGTTTCTCTTTCTAACTCTTGCTGCTGGTATGTGTTGGAAATATATAGAAATGCTGATGATTTATGTGCATTTATTTTGTATCCTGCAACTTTGCTAAAACTGTTGATTATTTCCACTAGTTTTTTAGTTTAGATTCTCTATGATTTTTTAAGTAGACCATCATATCATCTGCAAAGAGTGATAGCTTGGCCTCTTCATTGCCTATTTTAATACCTTCAATTTCTTTTTCTTCTCTAATTGCTACTGCTAGTGTTTCTAGTACTATGTTGAATAATAGAGGAGATAATGGGCATCCTTGTTTCACACCTGATCTTATTGTAAAGGCTTCTAATTTATCCCCATTGCATATGATGCTTGTTGATGGTTTTAGATATATACTCTTTATAATTTTTAGGAAAGGTCCTTCTATTCCTATACTTTCTAGTGTTTTCAACAGGAATGGGTGTTGTATTTTGTCAGATGCTTTTTCAGCATCTATTGAGATAATGATGTGGTTTTTGTTTGTTAGACTGTTGATATGGTCAATTATGTGAATGGTTTTCCTAATGTTGAACCTTCCTTGTATTCCTGGTATAAATCCCACCTGATCATGGTGGATGATCCTCTTGATCACTTGCTGAAGTCTCTTTGCTAATATTCTATTTAAGATTTTTGCATCTTCGTTCATTAGGGAGATTGGTCTGTAGTTTTCTTTCTGTGTTTTTGATCTATCTGCCTTTGGAATCAGTACTATATTTGTGTCAAAAAAGGAATTTGGTAGAACTCCTTCTTTCCTTATTATGTCATATAGTTTGTATAGTATTGGTATTAGTTGTTCTTTGAATGTTTGATAGTATTCACTTGTGAATTCATCAGGTCCTGGTGATTTTTTCTTAGGGAGTTCTTTGATGACTTGTTCAATTTCTTTTTCTGATATGGGATTATTTAGGTATTCTATT
>NW_025394496.1:0-1712 GCF_016433145.1 Gracilinanus agilis | reverse complement strand
CCTTCTATTTTATCAGTCTTTTGACTTTGTTTTATTTCTTCTTGCTGTCTTAAGAGATCATTAACTTCTAATTGCTCAATTCTAGCCTTTAGAGACTGGTTTTCAGATATAATCTTTTGGTTTTCTTTTTCAATCTGGCCATTTTTGCTCTTCAATTTCATTGCCTCACTTTCTAATTGTGAAATTCTGCCTTTTAAACTGTTATTTTCTTGCCATATCTCTTCCATCTTTTTCATAATCTCAGATTTGAACTTTACAAGAGCTTGTGACCAGTTTTCATTTTTTTGGGAAGGTTTGGATATGATTATTTGTTCTCCTTTGCTGTTTGCTCTGTTGTCTAGATTTTTTGTGTGTAAAAGTTGGTGAGTATTAAAGATTTCTTCTTGATGATCTTTCTCTTTTGGGGTTCTAGTGACTCACTTACCATTGTGAGCCACTTGCCCTCTCAGGTTTATCCTCATACCCAGGGTCTGTCTGCACTCTTTAGGCTCCTGAGGTCTCAGGTCTAGTTGTTCTCAGGGTCAAGCCCCCTGCTGGTCCCCTTGCTTATTCCTATGCCTGAATCTCCTTTAACAGTCTCAGGCTGGGCACTGCTTCTACAGCCATGTACCCCTCTGCACTGGGTTCCCACCCAAGGTCCATGCCTGCTCTCAGGTTCCACGTCCTCACCTGCGTCCACGCCTGCGCTCAAGGTCTGTGTTCAAAGTCCGCATGTTCTTTAGCCTCTTAGGCTCTTAAGTCTTGCTGTTCTCAGGAGCAGACCCTGGTGGTGATCCCAGATAGCTGCCAAGGACTTAATGGATGCCCCAAACTTGCTCTGACTCTTGTGCTCTGGCTTTGCCATTGTAGGTAGTGTGGGGGTAGGGGATTGCTCAGCTTGCATTTTAGTGAGAGCTGTTTCACCCCCTTATAGTATGGAAATGCCTCGATTCCACGTACCTTCAATGCTGTGCCCTGTTGTGGGGTCCCTTCTTTCATCTGGGTTTGTTTTTATGTCCTCTTGAGGGCCCTATATATGTCGTTTGGATAGGTTAAGCAGCTACTTTTTCCTCTACTGCCATCTTAACCCAGAAGTCCTCCTTTCCACTGTCATCTACTTGTGGGAGATTTTTGGTAGACTATTAATCCCAACCTGAGTTGCAGTTTAACTTGGGCTGGGTTAGCTCCCATATCTACTCACCTGAAGGAGTACAGATAGTGATCCTGGAAGAGCTACAACATCGATGGAGTGTGTCAGGACTCTGTAGTGAGGATATCCCACTTTCCTTCCTGATCTCCATTGTGCCCTGTCCTTCTTTGGGTTTAGTTCAGTGTAGATAAGTCCCTCCCCTGACCTTGTGATTTGCCCATAGTCTGGAAGTATAGAAACCCATATTCCCATCCTTTAGGCTAGTGGTTCCTAAACTTTTTTGGCCTACGGCCCCCTTTCCAGAAAAAATATTACTTACCCCCTGGAAATAAGTTTTTTTTTTTAATCTTAATCGCAATTAATAGGAAAGATAAATATACCTGTGACCATCACCACCACCCTGGATTGCTGCAGCACCCACCAGGGGGTGGTGGTGCCCACTTTGGGAATCACTGCTTTAGACCATAGTTCCCTTAATTAAATTTGTTACAAACCCTCTTGTCATTTTCTTGCTGGTTTTCACAGACCCCTTGTCTAGATGGAACAGGGTGACAGGCCTGTCACTTCTGTCAACAGTCATTTC
>NW_025394495.1:0-1818 GCF_016433145.1 Gracilinanus agilis | reverse complement strand
TCTAGGATCTCATTCACCTCTATTATCTCTTATTTATTTTTTGGTTTTATTTATCTAGGTCTGAAAGAGGAATATTTAGATCTCCCAATAGTATGGTTTTACTATCTATTTCCTTCTTGAGCTCTACCAGTTTATCCTTTATGAATTTAGATGCTATGCCATTTGGTGCATACATATTGAGCACTGTTATTTCCTCTTTGTCTATACTGCCTTTTATCAGGATGTAATGACCTTCCCTGTCTTTTTTAATCATATCTATTTTTACTTTCGCTTTGTCAGAAATCATGATCACCACTCCTGCCTTCTTTTTCTCATTTGAAGCCCAAAAGTTTTGCTCCAGCCCTTTTTCTTAAACCTCTGTATGTCCACATGCCTCATATGTGTTTCTTGTAGACAACATATGGTAGGATTTTGGTCTCTAATCCACTCTGCTATTTGCTTCCATTTTATGGGCAAGTTCATCGCATTCACATTTAGAGTTATAATGATCAGTTGTGTATTCCCCAACATTTTGGTATCCTCTCCTAGTTTTACTCCTTCTTCTTAAACGATTTCCTTTTAAACCAGTGGTTTTTTTAAAACTATTTACCCTTGTCCCCTCCCTTGATTTACTTCCCTTTTTACCACCTCCCTTATTATTCCCCTCTTTTCATTTTTAAGGCCTAATGAATTCCCACCCCCTTCTTCTCCCCTCCTTTTTTTTGACCTCCCCACTTCCCTGCTCCCCTTGGTTTATCCCTTCTGACTTTCTCAGTAGGGATAGATAGTTTTCTATATCCCAATGTATATAGCTACTCTTTCCGCTCAGGGTTAATTCCACTGAGAGTAAGGTTTAAATATTAACTAGTAATGCTCTCTTCCTCTCCCTCTTATAATACTACTACTCCCCTCCCCTTCCCATGCCTTCTTTGTGTGTAATAGAAAATCCTATTTTTCTTGTTTTTCTCTTGGTGCCATCTACTATTCACTCCCCTCTTTCCCATCCCCAATATCCTCTTAGACCATTTAGTACTCCAACCTCTCCCTATGAATAATTCTTCTAATTACTATAATAGTGAATATGATAATAGTGAATAGGGTTCACTACCAAGAATTACACATAACATCTATTCATATAGGATTACAAATAATTAGAACGTATTAAACCTATTAAAGAGGCAAATTAAAAAAAAAGAGTTTCCTTCCTTTCCCCTGTTTCTTATTTACCTTTTCATGTTTCTCTTGATTTTGTGGTTGGATATTGAACTTTCCATTTAGTCCTGGTCTTTTCTGTGCAAATACTTGGAAATCTTCTATCTTGTTGAATGCCCATACTTTCTCCTGGAAGAATATAGTCAGTTTTGATGGGTAGGTGATCCTTGGTTGTAGACCCAGTTTTCTTGCCTTTCTGAATATCCTATTCCAAGCCTGTGGTATTGTAGTGTGGAGGCTGCCAAATCCTGTGTGATCATGATTGATGCTCCTTGATGTCTGAGTTGTCTTTGGCTTTTTCTAAAAATTTTTCTTTTACTTGGAAGCTCTTGAATTTGCCTATTATATTCCTGGGGGTTATCTTTTCAGGATCTAGTTTAGAGGATGATCTATGGATCCTTTCAATGTCTATATTGCCCTCTTGTTGTAGAACTTCAGGGCAATTTATCTGAATAATTTCTTTTAGTATGGAGTCCAAATTTCTATTAATTTCTGGTTTTTCAGGAAGACCAATGATTCTCAAATTGTCTCTTCTAGACCTGTTTTCTTGATTTGTCAATTTCTCATTGAGATATATCATTTTCCCTTCTATTTTATCAGTCTTTTGACTTTGTTTTATTTCTTCTT
>NW_025394494.1:0-3914 GCF_016433145.1 Gracilinanus agilis | reverse complement strand
AGAGAGAGAGAGAGAGAGAGAGAGAGAGAGAGAGAGAGAGAGAGAGATCATTTAATGAGACAAAGAATGGAAAGTTTAAACATGGTGATTCCTGCTGAGGGATCCTCAAGCAATATTAATGGTATAGATATCTAACACCTTCCAAAAACATTTTTTGGATTTGATAGAAAACCTCTCAATATCAAACAAGTATGATGATTGCTGCCCCCTTACACTGATTCATGTTGTCATGAATAATGATATTGTATCAAATATAGAATAAAATGTTAATCATCATAAAATCCAAAGAAAAAAATTAAGAATAAGGGATAAAGTTGGCATTTTTGAGCTTTCAAGCCATTCTAAGGAATGGGCTAACACCTAGAACTTTTCTCTGTAGTATTGCAAGTCACCAAAGTACTCGTAGTTGAAAGGACAGAGGTAGGAAATATGTGTACCAAGCTAGATATAAAGGAGCTGCATTATAGGAAGAAGAGTGGTGGAGGACAAATGACCACTGTGGGATATTTTATAGTGGGGATTCATTTCTTGTACAGATTAGACTACATGACTAATGAGGTCCTATTTAGCCATCAATTTCTAAGATTCCATTAATAGTGGAAAAGAGATCCAAAAAGTCCCAAGAGGTAAAATCAAAGCAAGTGCCCTACAACAAAACAGACTGTATCAGATGTCTATGATCAAAATATGGGCAACAAACTAGATGAAATAGAATGAACTCAGTGAAATAGAATTGACCTGAATTCATCAGAATGATGAACCTTGGGGGGATAGGCTCAATAACTATAATGTAGCTTTGGAAAAGAAGACCTTAATCAACAGAGACAAGAAAGGTAAAGAATAGAGCTACAGAGTTTGTGTGTAACAGTATATATTAAGAAGATATAGCAGGGCAGCTAGATGGCAGAGTGGATAGAGAACACAGCCTAGAGTTGAGAGGACCTGGGTCAGATATGGCATCAGATACTTCCTAGCTGTGTGACTCTGGGCAAGTCACTTAATCCCATTTACTTAGCCCTTGACCTTCTATTTTAGAGTTGTTTCTAGGCCAGAAAGTAAGGTTTTTATATAAAAATATAAATATAAGAAAATCTAGGGACTGACTAAAAAATACGATAAAAAATATTTTGATAAAGATCACTGGGAAAAAATATAGATTCTCATCTATGTAAGATTTATAATATAATTATTAATTATATTGTATTATATATATTATATGTTATATATAAATGATATATATATATATATATATATACTTTCTCAAATATTGCAATATTTGAGAAAGTATATCAGCAACTACGTGTCTCAGTGGATTGAAAGGCAAGTCTAGAGGTGGTAAATCCTTGGTTCAGATCTGACTCTGGATCCTGCCTAGCTGTGTGACCCCAATCCTCATTGCCTAGTCCTTCCCATTATTCTGCCTACGAACCAAATAGGGAGTATTAATTCTTAGATGGAAGGTAACAGTTTTATTTTTTTTTAAAAGTGGATGATACACATGACTACATTAAGTCAACAAAGAAAAGGTGGTGATATTAAACAAATTAATTTAGATACTTAATAACATACCAATCAAAATATCCCTGGATTATCTAGTAGAAATGAAGTCATTAAAATGAATATGAATGAACAAATGGATAACCCTAAAAAGGAATTATATGTGTGTACATGTAGGGTGGGGAGATTAAGAGAAAAAAGGTACAAAAGATGGTGAATACTGCCAGTTGTCAAATCATTATTGTAATATACTTATTACATTTTTCTGATACTGGATAAAAAACGAATAATTAATTGAATTCAACAAATATGATTAAGCACATATTATGTCCAAGGAGATGGGCGGTAGGTACACTAATGATACAAAATAGAGCCTAACATTGGAAAGCTTATATTCTTCTGATTGGATACAATGTGTATACAGGTGAGGAAATACCAAATCAATATGTTCAATATATTTTTAAAACCCTTATCTTCCTTCCTAAGATCAATACCAAGTATAGAAGAGGAGCTAGGCAATGGAAGTCAAGTAATTTGCCTAGGATCACACAACTAGGAAGGCCTGAAAACAGATTTGAACCCAGGATCTCCTGTCTCTAGGCATGACTATCCACTGAGCCACCTAGCTGTCCCCTAAATATGTATAATATTAAACAAATTATTTTCAATAAAGAGATAATGGGGAGGATGACTCTGGGTTAGGTCACCTTTGAGATGCCAGTAGTTCCCACCATCATGTAGACATTCTGGTTTTGCCACTTAATTTTGCATCACTTTATATTTCTTAACTCCTCAAATAGAGCTGTAATATCATAACATGCATTTGTGTGTCTAAATAAAACATAGAAAATAACAATAACTAGGGGGCAAAACAAACAAATAAACATCTGACCAAAGAGCCATGAACAACAGGATAAATTGTGCAATGGGATAGGAGAGGAGTTGCCTATCTGCACTAAAAGAGGCAACTTCTTCATCTATGCCAAAGAAATCCCAAGTCTGACACCCAACCCCTACCACCTTGTCCATCCAAAAAGATACAGTGAATTTTCAGTCAGTTTTAAGAAACAAACCAACATCAAAGACTTATATAGGGGTGGAATCAAGATGGGGGTGCAGAAGGTACCCAGACCCACAAAAAACTATGACATGATGCCTCGAGATGAATTTTGGAGCAAAATGAAATAATTTTTCAGGCCAAAAAAAGTTAGAAGGCCAGAGCAAAAGGTGTATTACACCAGGGTGGAAATGAAACACAAAGTAGTGGGCCGAGTCCATCCCACTGTATCAATAGGCCATTGGGGCAGCTGAATCAGCAGCAAAGGCTTCTGGGGTTTTAGCCATAGACAGTGAAGGGGGTGGACAACTTCTCAGAAGAAGATTACCAGAATCTCTTTGCTGACTCTGCATGTAAGACTCTCATTGCATTGTTCATACACAGGTCGAGTCCCAGGGTGCAATCTCAGAGTAAGGAGGAATACTAGCCCATGCCAGTGCTTGTGGCCATAGGAAAAGGGACCATGTTCACAGTTCCAAAGCAGAAAAGTGCTTCTTGTTATTCAAGAGACTAGAACACAGACTTTGAGAGTATTAAACTCATCTTTCCTTAGAAGAACTAAAAGCAGATGGATTCCCAGAGTCAATTCTGAAGGTAGCTACACATAAAATCTGAAGCTTGGAACAGTGTTCCCTTCACCACAGTTATAGAGGTAAAATTTAATATTTTTTTTATTAAAAGAGGAGAAAAGGCCTGGAAAATGAGCAAACAACAATAACAAAAAAAATCAACATAGAAAGTTAATATGGTGATGGAAGACCAAAATGTAAACTCAGAAGAAGATAAAGTCAATACTACTGCATCCAACAAACATTGATTGCTCTTAAGCTCAAAAAGAATTAATTTAGGAACTCAAAAAGAATTTTAAAAATAAAATAAAAGAGGTAGAAGAAAAATTAGGAAAAGAAATAAAATGATGCAGGAAAATCATGAGAAAAAATCAGTAGCTTGGTAAAGGAGACATAAATACTGATGAAATTAATATCTTAAAAATAGAATAGGCAAATTGGCAAAAGGGGAACAAAAATCCAATCAAGAAAAGAACTTTCTGAAAAGCAGAATTGGCCAAATTGAAAAGGAGATGTAAAACCTCACTCAAGAGAATCATATCTTAAAAATTGGAATCAGAGAGTTGGAGACTATGAGACATCAAGAAACAGAGTTAAAAAATAGAAAAAATGTTATATATCTCATTGGAAAACAACTGAACTAGAAAATAAATGCAGGAGGGATAATATAAGAGTTATTGGACTATCTGAAAGCCATGATCAAAAGAGAGAGAGACAGAGAGACAGAGAGAGACAGAGAGAGACAGAGAGAGAGAGAGAGAGAGAGAGAGAGAGAGAGAGAGAGAGAGAGA